>NW_009189883.1:16890-17121 GCF_000690835.1 Fulmarus glacialis
CCCAGGAGCGTGGGGCCAGCACAGCAGCCCGAGCCAGACCCTGAGCTCAGCCTGGGTGTCAGCACCCCAATGGAGACAGACGTGGTGTTCCCTGCTCATAGGGATGCTCTGGCTTGAGTCCCTCCAGGAGGAAGGGGCACCCTCCAGCCCAGCACCTCCAGGGCGGGCAGCATCCGGGGGCAGCCAGAGCTCCTTCCTCCCCCCTGGCCGGTGCAGGGAGTGGATCCAGGC
>NW_009189884.1:0-13296 GCF_000690835.1 Fulmarus glacialis
AAGGGGTGAGCGCTGCCCGCGCGGGTCGTCCCCGCCGCTTCGTGTCTACCCGGGCTCCTGCGAGCCGGGAGGCGGCGGCGGCGAAGGCGCTGCCTGCTAAAAGTGCTTCATCGGCTAACTGCGTTATCTGAAGCGCTGGAGCCCTGCTGCTTACTGCTTCTGACAGGAAGCGGTAATCCCGGGGCGTCTGGAGGAGCTGCTTGCTCTCCATAGCACACCGGGTTTCAGCGGTGCTTTTTGTACCCGAGGGTGAAGGCTTCGGGGTGGCAGGTAGTTGTCACCTGGCGCTGAGCAGGAGGCACTTGGGAAGGCTTTAGGGAGCTGGAGTGCTCGCCCTGTGCAGGGGGGATCTTGGTCGCTGCAGAGACCCACCAGGTTTGCATTCCTCTTTTATTCATCTTCTTGTTGGCTTTTTGAGTGGGTTAACTAACCCCGGGTTGGTGCGTTACCGTGGTTCCAGAGAAGTTGGCTGTTGACAAAGCTGATTCTTAAGCAGCTCTGCTGTTTCCTCCAGGAGCTTTTCAGATATTAGTAGTAATACCTGGAAGTGTGTAACTGGCTTACTGTTCACAACTTGATCAAGTTTATTATTCTGCATCAATGCAATAAAAAAAGGTATACCTGCATCACTGTTAACAGAAGTAACCTCCCACTAACAGCTATGCTGTTGTTGGGGAAAGAGAATGTGGTAGTAAGATGCACTCAAAAAAAAGAGCTTGGAAGAAAAGAAAGGTTCTGATGCTCTTCCTCGTCGTTACATTACTTACTGCAAATGTGGTCCTAGAGCACAGTGCAGTTAAGCTGATTTGGGGTAGGGGAGAGATGCAGAGGTTAAATAACAGTCTTGCATGCTTAATGCAAATCTCTTTCCGAAGGGAACTGAAAATTCAAGAAAAAATGTGTGGTGTTTGTAAAGAAGTTGTGCAATACCTACTTAGAATATAAACTCTGTTCAGGAGTAGTAGTGATGGATGATTTATGAAGAATCCAGAGGGGAAGCGAAAATGGGGCAGGGGGAATGAAATCTGATAGAGGAAAGTATTTTGTTAGTTGACTTTGTTAGCTTTGAAGGCACTTGTGTCCTTCATTCTCCCGACACTGAGAGTGGGCCTGGAAGAAACTTTCTTTATGTGTCTGGGAGGAAGAGAAGTTGCTTAAATCAGGCTCGTTTACCACATTTGGGGGAGAGGGAGGGACTATAATGCCCACCAAGTTAACTTTTTTTTTTTAACCTGAAAGCAAGTTGACTAATAAGAATAAATGGACAGTGAAAGAAAGTTGCAAAGAAGTTAAAGTGGGAGAAAGCACAGGGAGAAGTAAAGTAACAAGTACTTGAAGTTAAATGGCCTTTTGGGGACACACACACACACCCCCCAAACAAACCCCAAAGTAATAAACTATTTAGAGTCCCATCTTCTTAAATGTTGTGCTGTATTTGAAGAGTCTTTTACATAAAGATGCTTGTTTATAAAAAATACATAGGAGGTCTTAAGAAAGATTTAAAATTCTGATTCATTTAGTAAAATAGCTTTGTCCTACTTAATTACAGTGTAATAGTAATCCTGACTTAGAAACTTGATGTCCCTCTTCCTTTTCGGAGTATTATTGTCATCATTAAGAACTCAAAGGTTCATCAGTACAGATACTCAGTGTATATGAAGATAAATTGATGATTTAGTTACTTTTATCTTTTTTGAGTAGCTCTCTATGTAGCAACAAAGAAAATTGAATGCCTTAAATGGGAAATGATGTATTTCAAAACGTTAAGTAAAAAAATCTTTTCTTAATTTGTGTTCCTGTTTCTTACTTCTCAAACTAAGGTAACTTGCAACTGCTGATATTTCTTATCCAGTGCTGCTATTACGTCTGCTATCTAGTTGAAGAAACTTGAACTAAAATGTTGCTTAACAAATAAAAATGCTGAGGTGATGTTTTGGGGTTGTTTTTTGTTGTGTTAGGCTTTGATGTGGGACCAAAACCAGACCAGTATGGGGCTATCTTGAAAAATGAATGCTAGGTTTGAATTTGATTAGAGAAGGATTGCATTTTGTTTGTCTTTAAACTCTTGAACAATCTTAAGGCTATCCTATGGAAGCTTTAAACATTTCAATAAATTAACATTGATAGGTAGGACAGTATAAGCATAACGCTAACATGACTAGAATTCATAAAATGTAGTATGTGTTTTAAGGTCAGCCTTAATGACATTCAGATAATGATCTTCCACTTTTTATTTTGGAAGTATTGGCTTTTAGGGTCCGCAGTTAGTGCAAAAATTACTGTGGTATTTATTTATTTATTTTTAGAATAGTACAACAAACTTAAAAATGAGAGAGTATAGCACGAATGTAAATTGTTTGCTTTGTGGAAGTGTAACTGTAAACATAGTCCTCTATTTTAAGTAGAAGATGTGGATGTGTAATTACTTACCAGAACCAGAGTTCAGTTTTTATCAGCAGTGGTCAATAACATCAGTCGTCTAACACAGCATTCATCCAGCCCCTTTGTACACAACAAGGTTGCTGTGATGTCAGTTTTTGCAGAAGAATGCACAAGTTGTTTCCAGACTGGACAAGTAAGTGAAGGAAGAAATGTTTCAAAGCATGCCAGTAATGATAAACCTCACTTAAACTAACAAGGATTTAGAATAAAATGTTTTCCTCAAAGCTCACATTAAAAAAAGTTATGAGAAATACTACTTTGGTCTATACCTTAGTAGAAATGCAACCTGAAATTATTTACTTACGGTAAGTTTAGTTTGTTCCAAGTGGTGGTCACTTCAGAGTGCTTTCATTGAAGAAATTGAAGCAGAGAGAGAAGGTGTGTCTGCGTATTTCATGTAACTTGTAATTTTCAGGTGTGTGGCATTAAAGTTATAAACAAAACATCACTTACAGAAAACCAACCATAATTGGAAACTTGCCATATGTAGTTATGAGGACCTCATGGTATTTGTGTTAAGAGTATGTCGCTAGTTCAGATCTAGAGGTTGGTTACTGCATGATGACTTAGGTGAAATAATTTGGTCCATACAGAGTTTGTAGCTCATAGGTTTTAATATTGTAGCTGATGTTAGTATATAGGTTTCAGTATTGTAGCTGATGTTAGTAGTTACAGGAGACACATTGAGAACAGATCATCGGTTACTGATACGGTCTTCTACTTAGATTGTAGTCACAGCAGACAAGCGGAGGGTGGTGACAGTGCTGAGTTACAAGGTGAGTGCTGAAAGTTTACATGAGTTCAGTATGCAGCTGGACGAGTCTCTGGAGGAAAAAATCCATCAGGGGTCTTAGTATTAAAGAAGTTACCTCAGGATTCAGAAAGTCCTTGAGTGGCAAATTAGTGGAGACTAGAAAAGTATTTTGAGGAAGCATCATTACATGCTTGCCTTGGTTTAGCTTTTTTCCATTTGCATTTCTGAAGCTACCCTTAGAGATGAGACAAGGATGAGGTGAACCTTTGGTCTGACTGAGTGTAGCCATCCCGTTCAGTTTTCTACCAGTGTAGCATTTAAAAAAAAAAAAGTATTCATTGAATCAGTACATCTAATAAGCATTTAGTATTTTCTAATGTATAAAGCAAAAAGGTACATGTGAACAGTGCATTTGTTCTGTCAATTAATAATCAACAATTCTGCTTAATACTTCCATAAATACTAGCCTTGTGATTGAGAAGCATCTGCTAGTTATAACTGAAACTGTGCAAGTTTCCTGCCTGAGGGAGAACTCATCTGCTGAAGCAAGTGGCAGAAATAATTTGGCTACTGCAGCAGAATTGCATTTAGTTAAACTGATAGGTTGATACTGATACAGTGATACAGGGTTAAATCTGGGACAGAGCTGTGGTGACATGTTTTTTCCTCCCTATGCTGCTAATGTTTTTGATTATGTTTTGCTGAAGGTGTGTACAGTGCACTGCTGCACAGGGAATAGAATAGGATCTTTGTGGGGGAGGGTTGTTTTCATCTCCTTGTGTTAATAGCCACTGTACATTGCATCATGAACTTCCTGCATTTTGCTGCATTTTGAATGCTTTGTGACATTAGGAGGATGTTTGCAGGGCTTACTTCAGGCATATAACTTAAGAAAATTTGGGGTTTTACCGTGGTCCTCTGTCTATGCTGTAGGATGTTAAAAACTATATGGAAGGTGTTTGGGCATCTCTCTTCGGGTAATAAAAGCAGATAGCACAAATGTTTCTTTCTTCTTCTCTGTCCCCCCCCCACGGTCTAGACACTTTCTATATTTTTGATTGAATTAGATACGTAGTTTGAAATGTTGTCTACCTTCTGCATAGTACCACTGGTATTGGGGTTAGTGGAAGTATCTATTAGTATCTATACTAACTTGTCACGCTCTACTGTGATCAGGCGTGCACTGTATGAATAACTAAAACTTTGTCTGCAATATTGCTGCCTGGATAAAGGCCTGAGCACCCTTGTCACCTTCTCATAGCTGACCCTCCTTTGAGCAGGTAATGGAACTAGAGACCCCTTGAGGCCCCTTCCAGTCTTAATTGTTCCATAAAAGTGATATTCCAGAGTAAAATTATTTTGCAAATCGTGGATTACTGTGCAAATTATTCAGCTGGGGAATCACAATATTTGGGGCAATGACATTACTTAAAAAATAAAAAACCCCAAACCATAAAACAGTAGTTAATGTTGATTCTGTATGGAATATTTTGTATTGCATGAGTGTTTTCAAGTACCCTTTGAAAAAAGGTATTGGTGGAAAAGAGCGTGAATTGTAAGGGTGACACGGAGAAAAGCATAGCTTTAGAGGTGGCTGAAAAGCAAGAGAACCAGTAAAAAGTTTTTACAAGCCAACTTCTGAAACAGAAGGAGTGGATGTGAAAGCATTATTCTGTAAGGAAAAACATTGCAACAGAACTAAAATTCTTAGCCTTTGTCAAACAATGCTGGTAATAGGCTTGGCTGTAAGGCATGGAAAAAAAAATCTTGGCCAAGTGCATCAGAATGAAACAGCTGGGCATGCCATCAGTTTCATTATTGCTTTTTCTGGTATCTGCATCCAGAAAATACTGGGCAGGAACAGAATTGCAGGTATGCTGTTGGAGAACTGAGAACAAAATAGGGAGAGATATGGAGATGTAAAAGTTGCCGAGTAGTTCTACAGCTGATGAAACCAATGTCAAGTTTCCTGTTGATTCCTAAAATTGCCTTGAGGACTTCTTGCCATGATTGAAGCATTTATAAAGATTATCCTGGTAATAAATCTGTGGTGTCCAATAATATGAGCTCATGCTACTGTTGTCTTCTAGCTGTGACACCCAGTGTTCTTGGTGTCGGGTTGCTTGTTTTTGTGAAACTTACATGGAATTTAATTACCTTTAAGACCCTTATCTCTTCAACAGACTTAAATGAAATGGTGATTGGGTTCAAAATTTGCGGGGAGGAGTATAACAGGACAAATATGCTGAAGAAGCTTGCAAACATACTGTACCAAATCAGCATGTATCCACATCTACTGGCGGAGTGGCTTGCAGTGGCTAATGGTGCAAACCACTGGTTCAAGAAGGGGAAGAGAACTTTGGCAATGAAAAACATATGATCTGTAAGTAGCTGTAGCTGCCTACACTAAAGTTTGGCTGAAACATCATGACAGATGCTTCCACCCTTTGTCTCTCTTGGAACATTGATCAAAAAATCAAGATTCTACAGTTAAAGTATCTAGTAATAGTCTTTTGCACAGTGTCATGGATGAAAATTGATTTAAGTAGAAGAGTTTGTAAGTGTTTTTATAATCACTGAAACAGCCGAGGCTGGATTTTTCAAGGGATTTGTTGCCAATATTGAAAGACCTTGAAGCATTCCCAGAGGCTTCCTGTTCTAGAACTGGAAACACCCTAATCTTACCTAGCTTTCAAGATCAGAGGTTTTATGATGAAATTGTACTTTTTTGATTTTGAAAATTCATTTACATCTAAGTTAAGAGATGCAGTTGGTGGTCTCAGTACAGCTGCTTAGGTATTTACAAGGTGAATGATTTGAGCCAAACAGAAATGAGTGCTGGTTCAGTTTGTGCCCAATTAAAAATTGCACCTGTATTTAAGCTAGTGAAATTGTCTTTGAAGATTCTGTAGATATGACCCGAAATGAAATGGATTCAATCTTTCGGTTGACTGTGTTAATCTCATCTGTAAGGGGGCGCTTTCTAATTTTGCTAAGATGACTGGATTAAAGAATCTACTAAGTTTTTAGTGGAAAGACAGATAGAACTGTATACCTGAAACACTAACCTTTCAGGACTACTTATGTGCATGTTATTGAAAAACTTCTAATTGAAACCTAACAGTATTTTTAAAAATACTGGACTGACTTCAAGAAGTCATGTCATGAGTTATCTGTTCAGTTGTTTCTCTATTTGTAGCAATCCGAATGCATCTGGCAGAGAGGGCTTTTGAACATCAAAGTCTTTGTGTTTTTTCTTGCTAAGGAGTTTTCCTGCTGTGGCAAATGTCTTGCTATGAATTCCTTTCCAGATGATTAGTACTTTCCATAGTATATTACTGCTGTCTTATTTTGCTAAGTTTTCCCTGTTATCCCATAAAACTGCTACTGTCTCTGGTATGTGGGCAAGATTTGTTAATTCTTAAGTTAGCTATCATTCAATGTTAGGCAAATGCCTCAATTTTTTTTTTTTTTAATTAATTGCAAAATAACCACGGAGTTATTGTGAAAATTACACTTGTTTTGAGGAAGCTCTGGCTACCGTATGTCAGGGCATTACTTTATAAGGAATGCAGGAAATGGTCTGACTTGTTATCATTGCTTCTGTATTTAGTGCTTGGACTCTAGAGAATTCATGTGCACTGATTTGTGATATAAAGTATTTCTTAAGAAGGAATTACCAAATAATATGTTCTGTGCTTGTTTAGCACTGGAACAAATTATAAATAGAATGTTAAAAGCCTTGTTTTTTTTAAAAAGAAAATGGTTGTGCAACTCATCTTAAGTAGAGAAGAATGTTAACATGTACGTGAGCAGATGGTGAGATTACCTCTGCTTAAGGTAACAGGATTTGTCTCTAATAAAGTCATCCCTTGCTCATTAACATAGGAAACTAATTTAGATTTTTGGAAGTCTTTGTCCTATTAGAGATGTAATATCCTGTATTGATTCTCCTGAAGTTTCTCACTAGAAACCTATAAATTCCTCATTAGAAAAAAATTTCTTCATGGTTCAGTTCTATGTATTTGCTAGAGTAGTGCACATGTAAATATATTTTGTTTTTCATGTAAGCCTCTGTAAGTGAAAATCTGGTTTGAAATTAATTTCCATTTCATGTAGAGGCTTTGATCTGAAGGAGATGGTCAGACATGTTGCTGTTTCTTGGTTCTTGATATTAACAAAGTTTTGTTGCTGCATTACTTAAAAAAAAGGCATTTTACTCCTTTGAATACTGAATAATGAGAAATAATCAAATAAAATTACATAGCAATACACAGGTACTTGACTGAGCAAATTAACTTTAGACTCACATGAACGCATGTATTCAAAATTGCTGCCAAGGAAGCGTTGGTCTTAGGGAAACTCTGCTAGGTTGGAGCCAGAGAAAGAGGTCTGCAGACTTGTGTCTGATCACATCTGGTCGAACACTGAAAGAAAATATTGCTAAAGTTAACTAAGTCTCACTACAAGAGACAGATTACCTTTCGTCAAGGCTGTACGTAAATCATATGGTTGAGATTTTTAGACCTGCTTTTAAACAAAGCAGGCAGTATTGGTGAGTTACACTGCTAGGGCAGTGTAATTATGGTGACTTTGTATAAAGTATGAATGTGTCCATTTAATTTCAAATTTAAGGGAGAAATAAGTTGTGTAGGAGACTGTTTTATCACTTTCAATCTTCTGTTATAATCCCTGCGGTTGCTTCTAGTTTTCCTTTTTTTTTAAAAAAAAAAAGCATTTGATCCATTCTTTAAGTGTTTGGAAAGAGAGTTGTGCTCTTGAAGGTGAACAGATTGACAGCTGAAAACTGATTATTACTGTTACTTAAAATAGTGTGCAGCACTTGAGATGAGAACTATCCTGACTCTTTAAGGATTACTTCTAGGTCTTCCGATGACTTCCAGTTGTTGCAAACTTCTCGTGAATTCCTATGGTATGGTCAGTAATGGTTCAGGTATCTGTTTTTCCTGTTTCTGGGATTTGAATTGAAACATATTCTTCTGAGTGTTTGAGAGGAGTTGCCTGCTGATAGATGGTCCAAATGGAATTTGCCCTTCTCTTAGTAAATGTTGGAGAAGTTTAAATTCTGCTCGCTCTCTGCCTTTGAACTTAGATGACTACAAAGTCAGAGGTTCAAAGTGAAGCTGAACTTACGTGAAAATGTTAACTGAAGCAGTGTAGTTAGCATTTAAAAGGAGGTCTATCTTTATTTTAATCATGCTTATGCCTAGGGAGCTTTTCAGATGTTTTATCATGTGAATTTACTGCTTAAAAATGGCACACAGGATAAAGTTTTGCTAAAACTATTGCAATTTTATCAGATTTTTTGATCAGTTTTTCACTTCACACTGTTTGAAAACTGCAGTCTGCTTATAAAATTTGACAGAAATTTGTACACTGATTTGGTGTACAAACTTGGAAGTTTCCCAAGTTCAGGACTTAAATACAGCGATCAAATTAAGTGTATGTATGCTGATGAGACTGTCTTGCAAAAATAAAAATAAAATTCAACTTTTCAGATAACCACCACTAATATTCTTCTGTCTTGAATACTAGAAATCACTGGATTTGTCAGTGCAAGTGTGCAGTCATACGCTGGCAAAAATGCAACATTGTAATGTGAAATTATTGAGCGATTGGGATTCTCTAGATGTTAGGAATGAATGAGCTGCGGTAGCTGTGCACCGTGTTTCTGAGTGCTATGCCATGTTTGTTTATCTGCAGTCCTGACTTTGTGGAACAGTGACTTCTTGTGAGTAGGAGACTGCTTGGTGAGTATGGAGATCAAAGCTGTCAATTTCAGCAGAAAAATAAGGCTTCCTACTTTTTTAAGGATTTGGAGTTGTTGTTATATATAGTTACTTTGAAGACCGTTATAATCTTGATATTTTTTCCTTAAGAAAAATCACTTGCTGCTGTAATTATCAAGCAGCACCAGAATGCATTGATAATCTTCAAAGTTGTAGCTCAAACAGTTCTGAATAGTCTCAGAAAGTATGATCTTATTTTAGTTTTTTGAATAAAATTCAGGAGAAAAAAAATCCTGCTGCTATTTAGAATCTTTAGGCAACAGCAAGACCGTGAAAACTGCACCTACCTTGTGCTGCTGCTTCTCGGAAAAGCCAAGTAGGAATTGAGAGGACTTTATAAGTCTGAAAATTTGATGTAGCAATTTTAACCAGCTGTAAGTTCATAGAGATTAAAGCCTGCTTGGATATATAGGCAGTCTGAGCAGTTGGTGTAAACTATGTTAGACTTCTCATTTAGGATGTTATTTGTGGCTAGTAGGCTTAGACCATCTACAAAATATTCAGTCCATCTTTAGGAGAAGGTTTAGAACGACTGTCCTGCTAACAGGAGGACAGTAAATAACTGAATGCCTTGAAGGCCCCAGCTGTGCTCTAAATGGGACCAGGGACCTGCACTGTCTATAAAGGAATCCAGCAAAAAGGTTTGGGGTTTGGTTTTTTTAATCGGTTCCCCGATCGGGTTCAGCACTCAGCTGTGCAAATAGGCAGTAGATGGGACAGGACTTCTTTCTAATGGCAACAGTTGTGGCTTTAATGAATGTCAAACTCTGCAGCTTAATATATTGTATGGAAAAGGATCTGGTGTCTGCTTTTTTTGTAGACTTCATCTGTGTTGAATATCATTATCTTGCAGAATGGATACATACTAGTAACCTCCAAAGCTCCTCCTTAAGACTTTATTTCCCAGGACTTTAGTTGTGTGGTTTTCATGGTTTTATAACTTTGTTAGTCTGTCACTATTTCAGTCTTTCTGAAGACACCCTCTTTCATTTAAATCGTGTCTTGGTACCTGTAACATCAGTTCTGGTTTAATCTTGCTTTGTGAAGGGTTTCACTTGAATTTATGTTTCAGACTTACCTGAAATGTATAGAATCTCTTATAAAGATGTCTGTCCTTCACAATATAAGCCACTGAAATGAAGTAGATAAAACAAAAGCTTGGCCAGAGTCTTAAAGAATTTAGAGAATCTGTTGGAAATCTGTTAAGAATCTTGCTGTCTATGTGGCGAGTCCACAGAAGTACAGTCAGTTTGTTTAAAGCACATATCTCTGGTCTGATTCAAGGAGGGGGAAAAAAAAATCCAAAACATCGAATGGGTGTGAATAGCAAGGGAACATAAAGACAAACTTTTGAGTTACCTACATTATTTGCTGCAGAGAACTCTTTTAATTTGTAGAGTGTTGCATGACTTAAACCCATGATGATTTACATCTAAAGGGCTCATCTAGTTCAGTGTTTTTAATGAGGATTGCTGTTTATGTAACTCTCCTAGCAGAAACTCATTATTCATGATTTTTATCTTGTTTCTTGATATGCATACTAGCTGTTGCTGGAAGACATCTTCTTTCCTGGACTCAACTCTAACCTGTCTGTAAAAGCTGTAGAATAAAGTAGAAATAATATTGAAAAATAACATAGTTCTTGTGGTAATCTCTTGTAAGATTATTTTAATAAAGAGGCATAGATATCGTGAATATGGGAAGTTGTATAATAGTGCTGAGCACAAGATTAGAATTGAAAAAATGTAAGATGTCATTTTCTTGGTGGTGGCCTTAAGCAAAAGTGACCTTTCAGAGTTTCTTCCCTTACATAGTAGTGAATGACATTTCTTTTAAGGGGCTGTTAAAGGGATTACTTAATGAGCAGCTGTATTTAAATCACTTATTTTGCTTGTCCAAGAAATAGCATTTCATAACCATTATTTCTCTTGTTAAGAGGGTAAAGTACAATGATATTTTCCAAAGGAAGGGAGGTCCTTCAGCATCATTATGACCAACATAATCATGGTACAGCAGTTTGATAGGTCTATGTTTTTTTTAATATTTGGAAGTAAACTGGAATTCCTCTTGGTAATGTGCTTTATCAATGCTAGATATATGTATAGTCTTTAGAACGATTTCCACTTCTGAGATTGAAATTGAACCTGGCTAAGTGTGTAAAATTGTGCAAATCTGAAAACAGGTACCTGAATGTAGCTTTTCTGTGTCTTCGGTTTAGTGGTGCAAAAAGAAACCAAGTACTTAACTCTACCTACTGGTAAGTAGTAGTAAGAAAAATAAATGGGTCTCACATAACTCAAAGGCTGTGAATTTAGCTGTGTGGCTTCTCTTCTTAAGTTTGACTTAAAAAAAAAAAAAAAAAAAAAAAAACCAAACCCAAAAAACAACTTGGTCTCTAACACTTTATGTCCTGGGTTTCTGAAGGGCATGTGCAACCTTGTCGGTTGGTGATGTATGACTTAGTAGTTCTCAATGTATGATTTCTTTTACGTGTTTCTAATGTTTCGTTTCCTTTTCAGATCTGCTAAATCTATTCCGAAGCCAAGGGTGGACAACCAGTACAAGGGAAGTGTTGCTTCTTTAAATGGACATCCGCTCTTGCGGTATGGCCCAGATATCCAGTAGCAATGGATTTAAACAACGCTCCTCACCTTCTTTGGCAGCCACCAGGTCAAAAGATGTGGACAAAGAGGAGGCGTTGCAGATGGAAGCTGAGGCATTAGCTAAGATGCAGAAAGAAAGAGGTGTAGCTGGTAATAAACAAACTTTTCATTCTTTAAGCAGCACCAGACAAAAAGCACAGACTCATAACAAAGAGGACCATGATCTCATGGTGTTTCCAGAGTCTGATGCCAAGAGCATGGAAGATAAACTAAGTACCATTGACATAGAGAAGCTTACTCATGCTGAACTAGAGAAACTACTGCTGGATGACAGTTTTGAATCTAGTAAAGTACCTATGTTACCAGCGAGTCCTATTTTGAGCCCATCTGTGTCTTCACAATTTTATCTTGGGCCTACGGGTCAGAGAAGACAGTGGACGCCTGGGATACCAGCACCTGTGACATGCACTTTACCTCCTATTTACCCCTCAGCTTCTTACACAAAACAGACTAGTATATTTCAAAATGGATTCCATCCAAATATGTCCTCCTATCACTCTAGAGAACCTATTTATCTTGGTCTTCCAAGACAGTCGCAATACATTTCATACCCATTGGCAGCTACTACACCTTTCCATCCACGAGGAAGCCTACCTATATATCCCCCAGTACTTACACCAGAAATGGCAAAAGTATTTGACAAAATTGCAAGCACCTCAGAATTTCTGAAAAATGGGAAGTCAAGCACGGACTTAGAAATGACTGCTATAAAGTCTGCAGTTTCTAACCTACCAGCCTCGGAAAGCTGCGGGGATGTTAGTAAATTTGATTGGTTAGATTTGGATCCCCTAAGTAAACCAAAAGTGGATAGTGTGGAGACTTTAAATATGGCAGAGAATGATGGAGAGAGGGCTTCAAGTATAACAACTGAGGATCCATGGGATGCTGTGCTGTTAGAAGAAAAGCTGTTAGTAACTTGTCATCTGGAAAGAAAAGTTAATGGGAAATCTTCTGGAGCAACAGTTACAAGGAGCCAGTCCTTAAACATGCGAACAGCTCAACTTGCAAAGTTACAGGGCCAAACATCACAGGTATGTAAATCAGTACTTTTAAATTGCAGTATAATAGTAAAGATTAATCACAGTATTTAAAGACACTTTAAGGTCTGGATTTGTTTGTTAAATATTACTTGGCTTGAGCAGTGTCCAAATAATGTGATGTTACTGGCGTATGTGTGTATTAGTGGTATTCAGAAAATTGAATGTTACTACTGAATTAAATCCCAAAGTAATGCTGGCATTGTGTAATCTTTCCACATTTACTGAGGAAATTCAACAACAGCTGTTTTTCAACATACCACAAAAAGAAATAATCTTTAGAACAATTAGTACTTAAATCATATTGATAAATATTTAAATTAATGAGCAATTGACATGATACTACAAAATAAGAAGATGGCGAGTTAGACACTGAAAGCTTTATTTGAGCAGCCTTTATCTCAGATTTTGAAAAAATCATTTTTTTGCCTTATATTTGAACCTGTCAGCTTTAAAAAAAAAAAAAAAGTAGGATAGAAAGGTGGCATAGTCAAAACTCTTTTCTGCTCTCCCAGTATCACTTGCAGTCTTTCACAGTACCACTATAATTCTCTTTCGTAGGTGGAAATCTTTCCTTCTGTGCAGGAATG
>NW_009189884.1:13327-33185 GCF_000690835.1 Fulmarus glacialis
AGGAATGCTGATTGTAACTGAACCTTTTGGTTATACTGTCCTGGAAGGTGGGATGCCTGTTGGGTCAGAAACCCTGTTCTGGAAGAAGGAAACCATCTTTGAATGATGTTACTTTTATCAGGCAGGGTAAAGGGTGATTTCTGCTCTAGGATCAGGATCACTTTCATCAAAATTTCAAGCCAAAAATGTCAACAGAGGCTTTAGTTATGACACTCATCTTTTTGGACATCAAGCACATGCAGTTTGTATCAAAACTAAACTGTACAGCAGATGATCAATACTGTAGCAATCTCATCTGGTTAATTATGCCCCCATAAGTGCATCCTACCCTTTTCCAAGTCCTGTAAATGACTGTAGATTATTGAACTTTTCCTATCTTTTAAAATTCTTTCTGTGATAATTCCATTGTAAAACAAGACATTACGTTTTAAAATATTAGTCACCTCACTAGAAAGTGAACATGAATACTTCTGTATTTTTGATAGAGAGAGTACAAAGACTGAAAGAGAAGTCCTCAGTGGAAAAGTCAACACCCTGGCAAGGGTGATAATGGCAGGAAAAATTGTATTTATAGAAACTGGTTAGAGGGGGGAGTGAAAGATTTGTTTGCCTTGGAGACTTTGGATTGCAGCTGTTTTGAATCTTATGTATTGTCTTTCTAGGTATTTTTAATAAGCTAGGGACATGCCATAAAAAACAACTTATCAGTCAAGGATATTTTCCAAATTGCTCCTTGATTCTCCCCTCACCCCCAAAAGGCGTGTTTTTTTTCCTCAGAAAAAGGAATATTTACTAGACTTTGGCTCAAAGGACTGTCTAAACTTCCATTGAAGTGAGATTTTTGGCCCTTCGTTTGAAGGATTTCCTGTTTTTCTGGGCTAGTTAGTATTCTGGCAAAAGTTTAATAGAAGGCCAGTGGAGAAGGACAAAAAAAACCCTAAATCCAAAAAACCCCTTTACCTGTTTTTAAGGGATCGCGTTTTTAACATTACATGTATGAACATCTTGGGTCTAACTTCATTTAATTTTTTTCCAATCACTGTTGAGCTATGATATGTGAGCCCAGTTATTTCCTAGTGTTTGGGGAGGCATGTAAATTTGGGCTCTACAGCAGTTTGCTTCTTCATTTTGTCATGTTGTCTAGTGATGTGTTTGTCAGTTTTCCAGTGATGTTTGGTTGGTTGTAATGTAACTATTGACTGGAATAGCTGGACTATATTGGATCAGTGCTTCTGAGGTGTTGTCTGTAGAAAGTAGTATTTGACTGTTGCTGAATGAAATCTGGTTTTATGAATTCCAGGATTTTTTCAAGAATGCAGGATTTAAAAGGGTCTTTCCTGTTCATCAGGCCCAATCCCATGCTATTTGCAGATCACGTGTTAACTGATTCATAAAACGCTCAAGTTCTGCCTTTATATGCTACTTTTGATTTAAGGGCTGTTCCAGACCCTCACTGTCCTCATCCGTCATCTGATTTTCAGCAGAAACGCGTTCATAACTAGCTCTTGGCAAATGCTCTTCTTAACAGGGTGGAACAGCAGGTATTTAAGATAAAGAACCATTTTGATGTCTACCTCAACATGTTATAAGAGACAGTGATTTTCTGTCAGCTTTCACTGCAAGCTCTGCATGATAGCTTTTCTTTCCTGTCACTTTTTGGTTTTTCTTGAAGATGGCTTATGAGAATTTTAGCTCTCTATGTGAGAGCACAATGTACCATGTGCCTTCTACAGTGGCATGAATTAACCCTCATTGCAGGTAGGGGCATCCTGCTTGATACACTTCTATTGCATTTGCTTTATTCATGATGGCATCACAACAGCACATATTGATCCTGTAGTCAATTAATATATGATTTTCTTAAGCCACCGTCTTTTTCAAACAAATTCTTAGTTTATAGCAGATTCCTGCAGTGAATGCCCAATTGAAGGTTCAAGATTTACTTTCCACTTGTGTTCCACCAGTCTGTGGCTAACTAGTTTTGGCATAATATTCCAGTTCTAGACTGTATTACAAAGTTAGGTGATGATACAATACTGTAAATTATCAGCAGGGATGTTTCTGCTGCTTGTGCTGAATTATTAAAGAAGATAATAGATAGATCTAAAGAGGAGTCTCTCAAACACATACCATTTCAACATAACCTGTGGCTTTTCCTTTATCTTTTGCCCATCCTGTGCTGCTACTTTATTTTCTAGTTTAAATAATTTTCCATCTGGTATAGTAGGAAGCTGAGTTGAATTGTTTAGCCTCTATTTTTGGCAGTTCTCTTATATTTTATCACATTTACCTCCAGGTATGTATTTCTTTCAAAGTATGTTGTGAAGTCTTGCATCCTAACTAGTCTGGATCATTTTTTCCCCTGAATAACTCGGTCTCACTGCTGCTTTAAACAAAACTATTAGTAAAAATTTCTAGTCATATATTTTGATTCTATCATATTATATTTAATCCCTTGAATCAATAGATTGTTTTGAGTTTTGCTTCATATTTGATGAAGTATCTATACATTCAGTATTCCCCTTTAAATCCTTCAGTGCTTGTCACTCTCCTTTCTGAAAGCAGAGGCAAAATCATAATTTTGTCCTACTTTAGACATTGTCTTCTCTACCTTTCCTCTCCACAGAACTGAAGAGTCTTGTGGCTTTATATACGCATGGGATTTAATTTAACTTGACTTTTGGTAATTTACTGGGTTTTGGGTTTGTGTTTTATTGTTAAGAGTAACTGCAGACCAAATTTATTGGTCTGTGCTGATATGAACTATTTATCTAGTTTGGCCTGAAGTCCTTCTTTACAAGTTATTTCCTGCTTGAGTGATAGCTTTTGCACCTCTTAGATTTGCTCATCTGGAAGTTAAAGAAATTCAAATGTTACTTGTTGCTCAAAACCCTAATCATCTGAGTCCAGTGGATTTTAAATAAATTTCTTAGTTTATCAAAGCTTGTCCTCCTGAAATTATCTTCCAAAAAGTGATCAAAAATTCAGCTAAAAGAGCAAGGAGGTATTTAATGTTCTTAATTTTCCACCAGGTAATTTCCAGGAGGTAATTTCCAGCAATACATATTTGAATTAACATTAGGTTTCTCTCCTTAGCTGAATGTGACCCTGTGGTCAACTATGGGTAACCAAAGAAACCTTTTTTTCTTTGCTCATTACATTAGAATTTATTGTTTACCCTGGCTAAGCTTCCATGTGTAGAAATGCCTTGTTCCCTAAACTTCTTTGAACTTAACAGCAGAATAACCTTCAAATTTTGCTGTAGATAATTCAAAAGTGTCACATAGTGGCATAAAGCGGCAATGTTGCATCACTGATGTGACTTTATTTTAAGTAATCCCCTTGTGTATTGCTTTTATACTCTGGTTAGAGTTGCAAAGTGCTTTAAGTACTTATTTGTAGTATTACTTCTTTAAAAAGAGTTCTTAAATAGAGAAAACTTAACATTTGTATAGCTAGCTTCTTGATTTGAAATGATTATTGTGTTGAGTACTGACCAGCAGCTAGTTGAATCTTTATCAAAGGTGTTTACCTTTCACTTGGCATGTTAACTTCCTATTTCCTTGTATGATTTTTTTGTTGTGTTATTGTGTAATTGCTTAAAGAATACATGTACTAGATAAAATTGCACAGGTTTGTTAGCAAGTCTTGTGCAGTTGCCTGGAAGTATTTTTATGTGATAGAACTTGTCTGCGATGTTAGAATGGAAGAACCTTTTTAAATTTAAGGTATTACACATGCTCCTGAATCTCATTCCAGGTTTTGTGGCTTTGCAGCTTCCTGCTCTAGTTGCTTCCCCTGTTGTGGCTAATCCCCAATTATATATAACATCCTTTTGAACTGATCAGTGTTCATGAAACCAATATTTTAGCTGAAGTAACTAGGTTTAAATGCAATTCAAGTGGCAATTATGGGTTGCATATATTATCCCTTCTAAGTTTATGCTATACTGCTTAAACAAGTGAATTTGAGCAAAAAAGTTCTAAAAGGAAAAGACCTGACAGGCTCTGCATGTTAGAGATTTGACCCCTTTTCTGAGACTATATTGTCTGATAATGCTTTAATGAAATTAGATGCTCAGCTAACTTTGTCAGCTAATAATAAATAACCCACATACTAGTTAAGTAGCTTTTTGCTATTTCAAGTATAAATAAATTGTAAAGATTTTCAGAAAAACTGTAGTGCAGTCTGCTATTTTTTTCTGGATTTCTGGGTGGGTTAAAGCTTTCTATAAGCATTGTAAAAGCTCTGGATGTAAAATGTAACTGGTCAGAAGGCTTTATCCTCTCTGTGCAATGTCCCTAGGTTGGACACGAGCAAACTCTTCAAGATCAACTTATTCCAGGGAGTATCTGGCTGGAGTTTCATGAGTGCTTCAGAATAGTTGTGGCTGTTGGACTACAGATGATTGAGTTCCACCTCAACCCCACTGGTTGTTGCAGCTGCTCTCTGCTGTTTGCTTACACTAGCATTTGTATGGTTGTATTGTGAGTTGAATCAGAAACAGATATGGATTAAAAACTGCTGCAGTTTTGTTTGTTTGGTTTTTTTTTAAAGTTTATTAGATTTTGTTGTTTGAAACTGCAGTTCCCTTTTTAGCAGTTGTTTTTTAGATTGGATACTTCAAAGACTGTGGTTTACATTTTGGGGAGTGGGTGCATATGGCATAAGGGATTAAACAGCAGTAATTTGATACCACGAGATTAGTTCTGAGTTTAGTGTTCTGAATGCTACTTCCTTCCAGTGTACAATTTATCTTTTCCTGCTTTGTAGGAAAAGGTAGTCATGGGCAGAACTGATGTGTCATGGTTCTTTCTGGGACTGTACTGAAGGCTGAATCGCAAAAGTGGAGGAAAAAACATTTGTCTTCCTCCTCTCGTTCAGCCAAACTCTAATGCAACAGGTCACTGCTGAGAGCTCAGGAACTGTTATTCTTGTAACTTAATCTTAACTGATAATGATGCTGTCAAATAAATTACCTTCTGTAAAGGAGTCACTGGTCCAGTGAATCTTTACTTTTCAACTTAGTTATGGTATACATTTTTCTCTTTATAAAATTAGACATAAAACTAATAGTAAACCTCAGACTCATGAAAATCTGTCATCTACACGTGGCTTTGCTGGCTATAGAAGTATGTTTGCAGCTATTTAAATACTGTATTATCTTTGAGTTGCAGAAAGACAATGGGACCACTGGCATGCTGACAGAAAACGTGCTTCTCCAAGAAATTGAAGGGCAGAATCAAGAACTGTCAGCTTTTTCTCAAGCAGTTACAAAGTAAGAAATTACTGAACACAAATTAGCTTTCATAAGGGGGGTTCAGGGGGAAGCTACATAACTCATTTTTAGTTGGGTTGACAGGGCCAGTCCTACATTTTTTGCTTGGTGGGGCAGATTTCAGTATGTGTCCTTTTCCCTTTTCTTATCCCAGTTTTTCCTGGTTTTGTCTTGTTTTTTCAAGAATGCAATAGAATTTTTAAGGTGTTCAGTACTAAAGTTTTTGAATTATCGTATCTCCTCTTTATTCTTTTGGTCCTGTGACTTTCCTCTCACTTTTTTCCTTGTTTTTGTAATACTTTTTTATCCTCAAAACTATTTTTCTGTATTTCCATATATCTGTATCTCCTTCTTCTATATATTTTTAATACAATTTCTTTTGAAATAATTTGAAATCTCTTTTTCTTAGTTGATGCACCTCACTAAATGCTGTCACTCAATGGCTTTCTAACCCTGAAATGCTCTCATTTTTATTGCTTCCACAACTGGAATTCTGTAACAAATAAAACCTTTAAACTTGTTCCTGCTTTGACCAGGTGGTGAAGTTTCTTAAATGTCATACTAAAGAAGATGGGACTTGATAACCTGGAATGCTCCTTCTATTTTTTTGCTTATTGCCAGAATTTAATGAGAGATTCTTTTGGGTTTTTTTCTTCCTAGAGAAGACAAATTAGGAGTCTTGCCTTTTTTCCTCTCAAGATCAAAATCCAAGAACTAATGGGGGAAATAGAGATCTTTGAATCTGAAGGATAACAACTACTTTTTAAAACGAGAATGTTTATGAAATGAAAAGCAAACTCCATAAAACCAGTGAGAAGTCATATACCTGTGAAACTTACTGATGAACAACATTAAGACGAAGCTCATATAAAATAGGCTTGTTGCAACAGTTTCTAGTTAAATCTAATTGTTGCCCCTTTTTTTTCAAGACCCAGTGCTTAAAATGCTAATGGACTTCTGACTGGACAACTCTTGCTAGAGGGATTCTTTTTTTTTCATTCATGCTATTGTCAGGAATCGAAATGATGAAATAGATGACCATTATAGATGAGTTCTGTAGTTCTGTTCTTAATCTCCTATAATACTACTTTAACATTGGCAGAAGGTTAAGGTTAAATTTTTTTATCTATGTTACATAGCAGAAAATAAAAAGCAGCTATCAAAGTACTGTCTGTTCATTACTAGGTGAGTGTTTTATACTCTTTGTGTCCTAAGAAAAACCTTTCCCTTAATTTAGGCCTCTTTCTCAACTTCCACAACTTGGAATAACTGCCTTCTGCATAGTATCTAGGTTCAGATTAGACTTCCAAAAATTTAAACATGTCAAGAGTTTTGTGGTCTCTTGTACATAAAAGAAATTACCCTTTTTTTAAACTCATTTTTAGCACATGCCATAGGTTAGCTTTTTTAAAAACTGTTTTAGAGCTTTGCTTCTACAGAGGCTGGATCTATCCTGTAAGTGTTGACCTATGAAATATGTAAGCTATATGGAAAACCTGCCTAATTATAAGCTAGGTTTTTTCCACTCTAACTACTACTTGTATAATTGTTGTGGGCAGTGTTCTGTTGAGAGTAGAGAAATTAAATGGTGTTTTGCACATGCAATTTAGGTAAAGAGCAAAAGGTAGTCTTTACTGTTCTGGCTTGTGGTTATTACCATGTTATTTTGCTTTAGTCTTAGACTTATCCATTGCAATGTTTCATAAACCTTCTCTGCTTTCAGATTGAGGACCAAGTTTCCTTATGCTAATCAGCAAACAAATCCAGGCTTTGTGCTGAGTCCAATCATGCTGCAAAGAAATATAAGTGGGGAGAGTGCCAGTATCAAGGTTTCTATAGAAATTGAAGAATTCCAGCAACCAGTAACTTTTACATGTGATGGTATGTTCCTGCTTTTTCAATTGGAGTTTGCTTTAAGTCTTAGAATGGTGGGTTAAGACTGTAAACTCAGTCTAAGCCAATGGCTTTCAGTTTTTGTAATCCCTGGGTCTCAGGTGCATGGATTACATGTGGGGAATGTGGAAAAGGTAACTGAAGAACAAACCTAATTCTGGGTCAGTGCCTCCATCAGAAAATACTTAGAAGCTGACAAAGTGAAACATTTTTTTAAAAAGGAAAGCCAAGCAAACCAGAAGCACTATTCTGTCCATGTCTGGGAATGTTAAAACAGTTGTTCAACAGTTTGACCTGTTTTATGGTAATTGAGGGGACGATGACACCAGGACTGAGATTCTTAACTCTTAATTTGATTTTTTATTTCAACATTCTAACATGTGTTTAAATAAATTGTTACAGGCTATCTAAAAATACAGACAAATTGCTTTTGGGAAATAAGAATAAACACTGAAATTATCTATTACTTTACTTCAATATATGCTTATGAACACACACTAAAATAATACTGTCGCAATGTGCCACAACTATCTGGCTCAGTTTTGTGGATAATCAGGTATATTAGTGGGATGGAACTTTGAGGTTTGCCTTGCTCTTGTACATAAATTCATATTCTCAGTGCAGTCAAGACTGCACAGCATGTTTGTATTAAAGGCTGTAACTCTGGATGCTGTCAACTTCTGGCAGTTCTTGGTGATAAAGTAACTGATAATAAATTACCTCAGGAGCAACTTTTTAGCCTCTATACTGCTGTAGTTTCTTAGCCCTTGTGAGGGTTCCCATTCCCAGACTGTGTCACTTGGTAGTGGATATGTGCTGTGGTGGTTTTTTTATGATTTGGTGCTCTATCTGTAACTATCTGTAACAGTGTAAATGCTGTAGAGTTGGTTGTTCTCAAAAGATATGAAGTTGCTCTATTACTCACTTAAACTAGCTGCTGTATTGGAAAACGAGCTCTCAATACGTAAGTGTTTTCATTCTGTATTTATTTGCTGGGCCTTGTTAAGAAATGAGGTGGACTGTAAGTGTAGCCTAGGAAGGGTTTCTGCTCTTCATCCTTAAGATTACACTTTCCTAATATTACAGGCTCAATGCTTTCCTACAGAAGGCTTTGGTAGCGTAACTAAAATGTTACAGCGTCAGCCCTTTATTTCTAGAAGTTTTGTGAATACTTTGGAATGTGCTTTGCATTCTAGCCCCCATATCTTATTCTTTGCACTTTCTGCTCTCTTCCTTTTTCTGATGCTGAAACTAATCACAGTTAAGCTACTTGTCTTCCATAGCTAGTGAAAGGTAGGTATCCGTAGCTCATACGTAACTAATAACAGGCGTATTTAAAGTTATTCTCTTCCTTTAATTCCTTCTGTTCTTGGTCAAATTGTTGCATACCTTAGCATCCTAATGCTAGAACTACTTTAGTATGGCTTTCAGTCCTGCTCAGAAGGAACTGCAGCCTTTCAGTGTTCTGACAACTCAATGTATAGAAAGGACCCAGGAGGGAAACAGATGAACTTTAGAGCTTATATGGGTATACCTATTCATTTTGCATTCGTTTATTAGACTTTACATGGAAGTACAAGTCTACCTGAGCAATCATTGTGTATCAGCAAGAAATGAATGTCTTTCAATAAGACGGAGGGTGGGGAAAAAGGTGGTAACATTATCCTTGCATTACTCCACTTGGCTTTGCAGGACTGGCAGACCTTCGCCAATGCAGCCTGTGACTATAGCCCATAAACTGTTACTGCATCTTTTTTCTCTATCAACCACCATATTCCCTGCTGAAGGTAGTACAGCAGTTTCACTTTAGATTAATAAGTTAAATAGTCTTAATAGTGAGTTAAATAGTGTTTCTGAATTTATACTTCTTATCATTCCTTGTTCTTGAATTCCGCATACTCATTCTTCATATGCTATCAAATACCTCTATGCTTGTAATTATTAGTCATCTGTTAACGCGATGAAGCACTTGTATTATCTTGTGGAAAATATTGTTGTGGCATTACCTCTCTGTATCCACCATAGTAGTAACATTTCTTTCTTATTAAAAAAAAAAAAAAGATGATTTGGGGAAAATTAGGAAGGTCCCTGGAGAGGGAAAAAGAAATACTCTGAAGGTACTGATGAAGAAATAAATTCTTTTACACGGTGTTCTTTACAGAATTTTGAGGCACTTAGTGACATTGTTTGCCAGTAATTTAAAGGAGAAGATCAGAAACTAGGTAGGGAGGGGTAGAGAGCATTTTGTACTTAAAATGTTTGTGGTGTTAAAACATACCTATATTTTTTGTCAGTGACAGCTGGTGGCTGTGGGGGCATGGATTTTGGGTTTGACTTGGATTATTTCTTTTGCACTGTAGTTTCTGGATGGAAGAGAGAGACTGTTTTCAAAAAAGCATTTGGAGCCTGATGTGAAAATACTGGTAGTTAAGAGTTGCTTTTTGCAAAGGCTTAGTGATGCTTACTGAGATCTGATCTGTACAATGTGGAAACTGCCCTAGACAAATGGAAAGGAAAAAGAAAAAAGTGTAGGATTTGCCTCTGCTACAACTGATACTCACTTCCTCAAAAGCAGAAAAAATAGAGAAGTTTCATCTCCAACTCTTCAGATAATAATTTTTAAACTTTAAGCAGCTCTGCGATCACTTACCTATTTGAAGTCCTTGCTAAATAAGGCAGACTTATAATTGAAAAAAAAGGCTATCCTCATAGAAACTCCTGGAAAACAGACTGCAGACTGCTTCGTACTTTTGATCAAGTGACTACACTGTATCCTAATTTAAAAAGGATTTATTGATTTCTTAAACTACAGGCAGGTTCTATAAGATGCAGGGGGGGGAAAAAAGTGAAGATCTCAAACTACGAAATTTAGGAGATTATAGAAGCATAAGTGTCTTCCCTACAAGTATAAAAGTAAATTTCATTAAGAAACTACAATTTGTGAGTGAACAATGGTTAATATCACTTGCTATAGATTTATATTTAACTTTTAGATGTAATTTCTTTAAACAGTGAGTTCCCCTGTTGAGCTTATAATAATGCAGGCACTTTGCTGGGTGCACGATGACTTGAATGAAGTGGACATTAGCAGCTATATCCTGAAAGTCTGTGGCCAAGAAGAAGTTTTACAGAAGTAAGCAAATTCTTTTTCATTAATATTTAACTTCATGCTTTGTCATGGCACAGTTACTGGAAATTATATCTTTAATGATTAAATATGTAAAAGCAGAAATAAATCTTAAAAACGTAGGAGAGTCTCACTTTGTACAAAGATCAGAAGTCTTTAGAAGTCTTTAGAGTTGCTCTGGGATACAGCAAAGTGGCTTCTCAACAGCTTCCTAGAAATCTGTTCTAATCTGCCATCTGTTGGGTTGAACACAAACAGGGGTTGTTTTTTTTTTCAGATGCAGATTTCTAGAGCATTTCTGTAGATGGATGTTGCCGTTTTCAGCTGCTCTTCAAATCCCAGCAACCAGGAATAAAAATCTACTGATGATTTCTAATAATCAGAAATAATCTGTGGGGTTTTTTCCTTCAAAACTAATCATTTACAAATCCCCATTAGTTTTCTGGGTTAGAATATTTGGTTTCATTGTTAGCCACAGTAGCTAAGAGCTTTAGCAAAAGCATAGGTATCTGTAATAATATACTAAAACTTCTGCAGAATTAAAAATCAGATCAAGAAGTATGATGTGGAGGTTGATTCACCATTTCCTTATTTTGAGCCAACAGGTTGCCTTAAATATTCCATGTGAGTTTTTTTTTAAAAACACTGCATATTTTTGATGTAACTGTAGCTTTCTTCTGTTTTAACAGTAAGCACTGTGTAGGAAGTCATGAATATATTCAGAACTGTCGGAAGTGGGATATAGAAATCAAACTGCAGCTCTTGACCCATAGCGTAATATGCAGAGATCTGGCACGAACAGTAAGTACCTCCTAAACTGCAGCAGCAAAATAAATCTTCAAGAGGTTGGGAGTTTGCATCAGAGTTGATGGCTCTGAGGTGTAACCTTTTTGTGTGATTAATAAATTAGTATGTCTGCTTGGTGTTGGGAATTGTATTCTCTTATATGAAGAGGAAATGAAATACATACTGAGTTTTTGCAAGGCAAACAATATAAATACAGATAATGTCTCTTACTAGACCAAGTACTATAGCTAGAAAATGTATGCAAGCATTTGGACTAACCTTGAGGCCTGAAAGAGAAGCAGCAAATTTCAGAGTTAAATAAAAGTCGAGAACAGTTTTTGAGTTTAATTAGGTATGTATCAGATCATCAAAGAGGAAGGGAGGAATATTTGATATCTGCAGTTAGGCACTCGATTGCTGTTTCTTCCCTTTTCTCCCATGAAAGGTGTACACATTTCATATGCTTTTAATTAGTTATTTCTTTTCCCCTTTGAAGAGATCACCTTACGTCTTTCCCCTTTTACTCCACAGGTATTAGTAATGAAACTTCTAAACAGTATTACAAATTACAGAAAAGTGAGAACTGGACTTAATATCTAATGCTTTATTGCAGGAAGATGATGACAGAACACCCATACATCTAACCAAACACCTCTACAAAGTAGAAAAGCCTTTCAGAGAACCTATTATAAGGTAATGTTAATGTGGTTATTTTAGTAATCAAGCCCACTGCTGAATTTCTGACCAAGGTTATGTTATGCTCTTGCACTTGTGTTCAAAAATTACTATTTCTTGCAGGTCTTCTATTGAAGAGCTTCTTGATGTGTATCACAAGCAAGTTAACATAGCTTTTAAAAATGAGGTAAGGGCATCATAAATTACTGCTCAACCAAAAGGAGCGTGAGAAAGTTTACTAATGAGATAGTTGGAAAAAAGACTTGCGGGTATTCTTGGGGAAACTGAGATCTGAAAAAGCTGTCAAATGTAAACTTGGAATCATGGATTTTTAGATTGCTTTTCCTCTTTTCTTCCTAGCTTTTCTTGCAAACTAATTATTACCTAATTGTCACAACTAGAAATGTATCTTCCAAGTCCTGGGGTGCAAAATAACCTTTTCCTCAAAAATGCTGGAAGAGAGATTAATTTAGGGGAATAGGGAAGAGGTCTGAATCCTGACTATGTCCGATGTTGTCAGCCATGAATGATATATTGGTAACAGATAAAAATCCACACAAAAGTGAGTAACAGTTGTGTACAATGGGAGTTATAACTGAAGCACGTTTGGAACATACAAGTAAGTTTTACACAAAGTATAATAACACCTTATTCTGCACTATTGGATTAATTTAAAATACACTGTCAAAACCATTGTCTATTTCAATGTATAATAGGTAGCTTAAAACGGCTTGCATGTGGAGTAGTTTGGAGTAGTTTCCCAAATGCAAAAGCTAGCTGAAGATAACCTGTTTTACTCATTTCTAAAAGGAGAAGCTTATTTTAACTCCTGATAGTAATGTAACTTGGAGACTTAAATACTTAAACATTAGATAACTATGTTTCTTAAGCAGTTTCTGTAAGAACAGTCTTGAAATAAATGACTTAATTACAATACTTTTCATTTCCACTATGTTTGTTTGCCTGTCCAGGAATGCAGGTCTGAACAAGCTCATGTCCACTATTTGCATATTCCTTAATGTTATTTAATTCCCTTGATGGTGATCCACCACGTTCACAAGGGTAGTTTTGAACACAATCTGTTTGTAGAAGAGTGAGATGTTATTGCTCCTTGATATGGTTTTTGTTGCTTTGCTCTTGCAGCTACTTCAGCTTGCTTGTTTAACTTCAGCTTGCTTGTGGTTTCACAGGCTGAGGTGAGGAATGCAAAACATCTCAATTCAGACTTATGTTCTACTCTTTCTACAGTCTTTTTGAGGATGGGAGATCTTTGTAGGTGATGATGATTAGGTACAAATATCAGCAGTGGTTGCATTTAAATTTTTTACTTCCTGAAGTGAATTTCTGTACATATTCAGTCGCTGAAGTCTGCTAATCAAAGTGAAACAGGGTAAAGTAATCCATAAATAACTTACTTATAGCGTTTGATTTCACATCGTTGGACTCTTGAAAAGTTAGCTATTGTTTCTTTATTGAGATTAATTTGAGAGCCTGTGAGGAAAATAGCAGTGGAAATTTTGCTTTTCATGTGCCAAAACAGCTGTTATCTTCAAAGTGTTAGCTTTGAAAGTATGGCTTAAATATTTACAATGTCTTCTGACTTCTGTGGTTATTTTCTTACCAGGACAAAGTTAATTGTTTCCAGGTAACTCCCAATCCCAAAACTTTTTTTGATTCAACTGTCGTCTTTGCTACCCATTTGTAGGAAGGTCATGAGAATATGTCTGGGCGTTGGGAATCAGTTTACATCTTACAAAGAGGATATTGCACTAATCCCTCTTATTTAGTTGTAAGTGCTCATAAGTGATTGTGAAAGAAACCTATACATTAAGCCTTTAAAAAGTAAACAGTTATTTTGAAGCAAATATTTTCATTTTCTACATGTATTCTTAAAAATTGGTGATACTAAAAGACAAAATATTTGCTGATATTAAAAGACAAAAACCAAGAAACCTAGGATTATTTAGATTTAAATTAAGTGGGTTTTCTTTTATTTGAAGAAAAGAAGGAAGGGAATATTAGGAGGATCTCAACTTTGTCTTAAGCAGCCTACCAGCATTTTCATTCTCTAATAAGAAACTGATGTATTCCTTTCAAAAAAGATTCCTGTTAAGTGTGCAATCCCTCTTCCTTTCCTTCTCCAAGATGACAGTTTGCTTCATTTGGAAGAACCATTTAAATTAAATAATATGTAAGGAAAAAGTTGCAACTTTTTTCAAAAGTACATTAAAGTGAAGTAAAAAAGATAAGGTTAAATTATGGAAGCTATACTGTAGTATAAGTGAAATTTGAAGGTATATGTTTGTTTTAAGAGGGCTGAAATTGAAACACTGCTTCTTTAGCATTCCTCCTTCACACTAATTGAATATTCTTTTTGAACTACACTTTTTTTTATGCCATGAGGGAATTTGAGCTTCATATCTCATGAGAAAATATTTTCTGCCTACAACTTAGTAGAAAAATCGTTGGGAACCTCCTAATGTTTCCTGGGACACCATTCCAGAATCCGTACTACTCCTATGTTGTTGGAGTTGATAACTGAGCTATAAGGAAGTTCTCAATACTGAGGTTTTTGTTTAATCAAATCGTTATACCGCAGTTTAATGTAATTGAGATATGCATCTCATAATGAAATTTTCTTGGCAATTCATTCTTAAAAAAAAAAAAAAAAATTACATTAAAGCAATACTGGGTTTCACAATTGTGATCAGATCAATCTGTTCTTTCATACATTCCTTATTAGAACCAGCATAAAGCAGTAGACCAAGTAATTAAGACTGTCAGAAAAATCTGTTCTACGTTGGATTGTGTAGAGACTCCCGCAATAACGGAATCGGTAAAGAAGCTGAGGAGGGCTGTTAATCTTCCAAGGATTAAAAGTGTTGAGGTAAACTTTCACATAAATTGCATTCTGAGGTATGCTTTTGAGCACTGATAAATACTATTTCGTAACCTTTGGTAGTTGCAAATACCAGCAACAGTTCAGTCAGAGTTACGGTGGGTTCTTTTTATTTTGCCTGATATCTTCCCCTTATTTTAACATCTCCCTGCCGTTAACGCATTAATCACTTGCTCTTGGAATCCCTTCCTGCTCTAAATAGTGACTTTTTAAAACTAGCTTCAGAATACTGTTTTCTGGTTCTGTAACTAGAGACTTGTGTCATGGTAGATGCTACTAAATCTGACTGAGGGAAACTGACAGCTAGCTCATGCCCTCTAAAATCAATCAGTTATGCTTAAAGAAGGAATTCACATCATATATTTTCTGTGCAGTATCTATGTGAATAGCAGTAGCATCTTAAAACTCTAACAGTTCATGCTCCTGCATTCCTGAGCATATGGACAAAAATAAAAATCTCTCAAATAGCACAGATTTTGATCATAAAACTGCCTTACAATGAACAGTTCACTTGAGCAGAATTGGTCTCAAGTCATGGTGTTAAAAACGGTCATTAAGTGGAGAAGTGTGCAAGTAAAAAAGCTAAACAGTCTTGTAATGGTGTTTCTGTTGTCCTGCTGCCTTACTAGAGTGGCAATTCATTCAATGATATATTTGTAATACTGAGTAGAAGTCTTGCAAAATGCATGGACCAAATATAGTTGTCACAAGAACTAAAATTCTTGCAGCGAAATGCAGAAGACATATTAAGAAAACTTAGTGAAATACTCAAATCAAATATTTTTTCAATGTTTGCTTTTTGATAGGAGAAAGCTGTAGAAATTAGATTACAGCGTAAAAATAACTTCCAAAAATAATGCTATCCTAATAGAATTTGAAAAAGGTACTTTTTTATCAGTAAAACCCTGCAATTCTCTTGTGATGAACATTACTCTTTAAGCCAATGTGTATGAAGGCATATAGGATTGCTTTAAGAAACTGAATTGTTATGAAGATTGGAACCAGTTGCATCTAAACCTTGTGTAAGATATTGGTGGTGGTTTTTTTTTTAAAGTAGTTGTTTTGTGGTTGAAAGAAGTGGCCAAAAAGTGAAAGAAAACAGTAGATTGTCAAGTAGAAAATTACATGTATAGCGCTGTTTCAACAGTTTGGCATTCTGTCATCCAAAAATACTTGGACTACTTGACAAGTATGGTGGAAACATACAGCAGTTTTTCTGAAAGGGGAAAATGATGTGATTTTTATCTCTCTCCCTCCCCCTCTCCCCCCCCCAAGTTTCTGTGTGTTTTTCATAAGAATATGAAATTTTTTGGTAGTTAAAACTTAATGTTGACAAGATGCTCAATTAATACACTAAAAGTGTAAGGAGAGCTTTCATTCTTCTGCAGCAGTTGTGGCAAACTACTTAGACTTTCTCTGAAGTGTTAGGAATTCAGTGGGTTTTGTTTTTAAATCACAAACTTAGTTTTCACTAAAAGTTTTAGTTTTATTAGAAGTTGAATTTGGCACGAAATCCTTCCTTATTACAAGGGAGTAAGTTCCCATGATTTTTTGTCACCTTTTGGCTTCAACAGTGTCCTTGTTGAGACTAGACATTGCTGTAACACTGTATCATGTTTAGACTTCCAGTTTACCAGACCAAGAAGTAAACACAGCAGATAGTACGAAGTGACAGTACTTGCTGTTCAGTTTTCTCAGTTGTTTAATGGTTTCTTTATTCAGTAAACTTATCGTAACTCTGCCTACAAAAGATACCTTAACAAATGCCACAAACAAAACAGCTGTTCAGACTTAAATTACTGGATAATAGAGCTAACAGCTTCTGCTTTCATCCATAACAGCCTTGACCCAGTTTTATCTCTACTCAGAGAAGTTAGAGTATCCTGAGCAATATTCCAATGTACTGTGTCTTTTAAGAGTTCATAAAGAGTGTCAAAATAGTTGTGACTTGACAAAACATGAGCTTTTGAACCTGGTGAATAGTTGCTACATGATATGGAAATTGTGATGCTGTCAGTTAACCTTTGAGGAACTTTGCGTAAAAAGATGCGTTACATAAACCCAGATATGGGCCTAATTCCGAGGTTTCATAATTTCTGTACGAGATACTTAAGAGCAATGGAAAATTAATATGGGTTTCTTGGTACTGAAATTTGCTCTAACTTTACTGTGTAGGTATCCTTAAAATGTGGTGATGATGCTAGCAAGAGCTCATCTGGTGAGTGAAGTTCTTCAATTTTATTTAAAAACTGCTTTCAGGTGGCTGTTTTAGGAAGATATGCATTAAAGATAAATTATAATTTAGGTTCACTGCAGCCTGAAAACCTTCTGAAAGTGAGTATAGACCAGTTAACAAGAGCAGTTGAGGCCCTTCTGCGACTCCACATGAATTCATGTAGCAGTTCTGCAGCAATTTCTTCAAAAGATAGTAAGAGTACTAAGGAAGCATGGCTTGCCACAGAACATCTCCAGTTCACAGTATTTGCTGCGCATGGAATTTCTCCTGATTGGGTATCAAAGTGAGTAATTTATTAATTGTAAAATTAATCCTTTTATAGATTTTTTTTCTTGTTTAATTTACTTTCTTTTCCTTGTCCAGTTATGAAAAATACTACTTGATTTGTTCTCTGACCCATAATGGAAAAGATCTGTTTAAACCTGTTCAGTCCAAGAAGGTTGGCGCATACAAGAACTTCTTCTACTTGATTAAATGGGATGAACTGTAAGTGACTTTAGCATGTTAAAACTCACTAAAATATTTTGGTTTAGCTAGTACCTACCTAGCTAGCTGGTGAATACAGTCATTCAAGCAACTCTTGCTTCTGATTCCATTTGAAGTGTTTAAGGAAGAATGTGTGAGACTTACTGACCAAAATCAGAAATATTTTTTGCAAATGCTATTTCACTACTCATTTTAAAAGTGGGAATGGAAATGCTGGACGAGTGCCCTGTGCTAATGTGTTTGTAGTATACAATTATAATGGTTTGGGAAGGTCATAGCATTCCTTGTAATGGGAACAGCTTGTGCTGCTTCAAGAAGGATGAATAAAGCCTGCTTATAAGCGGTGCTCAAATTATGTAAATGAGGAGGAAAAGTAACTCACTTTTACTAACACTAATGCTGAATCGGTTTTTATTCCAAATACATTGTAACAACTTTATATCTAATTCAGGATTATTTCTATAAAGAGAGCAGGTGCATAACTAAAGAGTATCTGTCTATAGCATATGAGAATGTCTGGTTTGGGCTACTAAACTTCAGTTTCTCTTTATGGGGCAGGGGAGGAGGGTAGAAAGGAAGAAGGAAGGCCATGCAGAGAAGAAATAGGGAGACCATGGCGGGTGATATCTGATAGCTGAGACGGGAAAATATTTTTCATTTCTATGCACAGCTTAGTCTTTTCCACTTAATAGTTATCAGGCAGCCTGTCATAACTGGAGCTTCAGGTGAGCTCCATGTTGCCCTATATCTATTTTTCTGACAGTTTTTAAAGGTCAGAGATAGACCCTGAGGAATACCCTGAAAGTCTACAGTGACAAACTATTTCAGACCAGGAGTGAGAGTTTCAGATTCTAGAATACCTGCCTTTAGAGAGTACTCCAACTGCCTTTTTTTCCAATGATGCAAGGGATTAATTGTCAAATCTTTTGCTAGCAAGTACTGGTGTATTACAGTGAAAGATGTGTTCGATTGCTTATAAGCTGCTTAATATAGTTGTAGTGTTTTATAGTGTAACTGGCTTGGCAATATGCTGTGATAACTTTTAGAATGATATTTTGGCATGTTACAGAAAATCAAACTTAAAGAATATGTTAAGCAATAAAAACAGTGTAAACAAAAAAATGAGTTTAAATTGCTCAGTGAGGTGTATACTCCTCAGCTGCTTTCTTTATGGGTGCTGGTTTTGTACCATTTTAATTTAGCTTTCAGTTTTCTTAACAGATTCTTTCATTTTGATGGGAAACTATTCTCAGCTGACTCTAAATCTGAGTGATTAGGAGGCAGCTAACATGGAATTGTGTGTGTCCTTGTAGCGAGTAGAGTGGGAAGACTGGTTATGCTGGACAGTGTGGTTCTGTGTAAGGAATGTGATTTAATAGACAAAGATTAAAAAGGGTTGTTCCAAATCTGGCTACAGTGCAGAAGTGTAGTTTAGCAGATTTTGCAAATTATTGGTTTGCAGGAGATAAAGTGGAGTGAAATATAATTGCATGGAAATGTAACACTTGTTGTTCAATGTTAATTAACTTTTTGAAAGCAAGAGGCATCAACGGGTTATATGGATAAGCCTGTAACTTACTAACAACTGTCTGTCCTCTGACTTATTTTTACAGAATAATTTTCCCTATCCAGATTTCGCAGCTGCCTTTGGAATCAGTCTTATGTCTGACTTTGTTTGGAATCCTGAATCAAAGTAGTGGGAGTTCTCCTGACTCAAATAAGCAGAGAAAGGGCCCAGAAATTTTGGGTCAGGTTTCTCTACCTCTTTTTGATTTTAGGCAGTAAGTATCCAAAATATGGGTAAGATGATTAATATGAATTACTCTATATAAAGCTTACTCCACTCCCGTAACTATAGAAGCTGCTTCTCTGCCACTGAATGTAGTAGGCCATGATAAAGGTAAGAATCATAAACTATATTGTTACGGAAATAATACCTTCAATTAAATAGAGTACAAAACATGGTCCTGTGTTGTAGTATTTCTATCTAACTGGCTGAAAAAACTTACCTGCTGGAGGAAATTGAATATTGTTTGGATGAAAGCAGTTTTATTTGCAGGAAATATTCATAATAATGTGGGCCAAAAGAGGTCATGGTAGTACCAACTGTTTGTAAGTATGCAGCAGTTGAGTATGTAAGCATAACTCAAGTTGTCCTTTGAGGAATGCACTGACATTCAGGTGTTGCCCTATAAGTCATATGCAGTGAAGTATCTGCAGGTGTCACTGTCTACTGAATAGATAGCCTCCCTTCTACTGAAGGACTATGGTCTTGGTAGGTGGCATTTCAAGGGTTCTAATATCTGATTAGAAGATCTAAAAGTACATTATATTGGCTAGAGGCAGTTCAGTCAGTATTTACATACACTTTAGCAGATGAAGTGTAAACAGCCAGTTCTCAGCCAATTCATGAGCCATGGTGATAGAGAATGCAACTTGTAAAAAGAAAGTGTTTGCAGCAAGCCTTGGATTCAGCAG
>NW_009189884.1:33216-54431 GCF_000690835.1 Fulmarus glacialis
TGTCTAGTGCAATACAAAACAGAACAGAATCCTGACAGCAGGTAAACAATGTGCTGTGCTTCCATCATGTCACTGGGAAAGAAGCACTTTTGCCTGAAAACTGTCTTAAGATAGGAAAGGATAGCTCTTATCTTCACCCAGTCCTGTTTGTAGAGGAAAATATGGTGATGACTCAAATGTTTAGAAATAGACACCTTTAATTTAAGGTCTGAAGTATTTTTAAGTGCTATTATTCTTTAGAGGAATAGTTGCCTTGGCTGCAGAATATTCAATGCTGCATGTTTTGTAAGTTTACATATGCAGGAGCCAAACTGGAGAATTTTGGATATATTGATTTTTTTTTTTCTTTTTTTTTTCTTTTAATCCTTTTAAAAATTCCTAAATCTGATAATAGGGTGGTAATACATAAGCCAGCAAGAGTATCAAAATACTATTTTAAAATTTAGATATATTTTAAAATAGAGGTGTATTTTCATAGATACGAAAGATAAGCCATTTCTTCCATCAGCCTATTTCTGAGTAATAGAGATCCCAAGATATTCTGAAATTATTCCTTTTGATTCAGAGCTGGATTTATTAAAAAAAATTTTAAAAAGGGATAAATAACAACTGTGTTAAACTTACGGCATATTTCTAGTTTGAGCTGGCCTTCCTTCAAGTACAGCTGCTGGATCCTGTTATACCTTTTTCACTAAGAATGAAAAGCCTGCTGTAACTTCCCTTGGTTAAGTGTTCCTGGATTTGTTCAGGTTGCCTTGTCCTTGAAACTTACGTTATGAAGTGTATTCCTAAACGTTTATCACTTTGGTAGCTATTTAATGAAACATTAACCGATAGACTTGAACCACAGATGCCAGAATTAGGCATGATGTTAGAGAAGTGATCACACCTTTGCAAAGTAGCTACAGGATTTATGCTTAAGATTTCCTATTTATATGTGCTTCTGACTTCTAGGTCTTACTGGAAGCTTAAATTACCAAATTGTCAACCAACGCGGCAGAAAGACAACCAGGTCTTTCCTGGACAGTTACTTCTATGTATTGCTTATGTCTGTTCCATATGGTTTGCATCCTCTGGTTCTAGATATGGCTCTACTCATTCCACTTCTCCTTTTGCATGGTGATGGTTTCAACAGCTTGGCGGGGCTTAAGAGTTTAGGCTTTCCTGCATTGCAAAGCTGGCCTGCAGCTGCTTTCAGTCACCACTGAAACTTGGATTTCTTTTCATAAATGATGCTTATTTCAGCCTTCTGTTTAAATGTTGTATTTCAGTATCCTATCTAAATATCACATTTCACAGTATTTGATTGAAAACATAGCTTTTGTTTTGATTTTAATTGCAAATTTATCTTGTCTTCATGCTGCATGGTGTTCTTATAGTAGTTAGTTTGGGGAGAAAACTGTATTTTCTGTTTATGCAGAGCACTACAACAGAATGTCATGCCAGGGATTACTGAATGGCCTGTATGTGACATCTGTAGAGATGCTAGTGGTCTAATCCACTTGCAGTCTACATAAATTAAATCCAGACCTAGGTAATTAAACATACTAGCCAAATATTCCAGTTACAGTTCAGAATAGCATCAATAGCAGGCAGGAGCTAAAACTTGTAGCTAACTAAAACATAGGAAGAATAAAAGGTCAAATACGTGCTTTGGAAGAATCAGTAGCCAAGTTAAAATCCCTTCAGCTGAAGTGTGTGGAGGGCATTAAAATATCTTTACTTGTGGATGAGACAGAAGGCTGTCACAACTGGAGAATTATTAAAAAGAACAAGCTGTTCAGTTATGCTTTAGTGGCATGGTTTAGTAATTTTTATGGGCATCATAAGCTCCCAGTTAATCAATATTTACATATAAAGAACTGTTTTTTCTTTGAAACACATATAAACCCTAAAACATCTTTTAAAATATACTAAAGGCTTGGCCTTCAAGCAGTCTTTTGAGACTGTATTTTGATTTTTAAAGACTGTTAAAAGTTTTCTGTGCATAATGTTCAGCAATTAACCTATTTATGAAATATCCTCAGTTGTGCCTTGCTACAATTGGAAACGGTATTAGTATTGGGAATAAACTGGCAAATACAAACGTCATCTGGTACGTGCTTGCAGAATCTAGTAATGTGGAAAGTCCAGGCAACTGGCAATGTCTATAAAATTCATATGCCTATGGGTTTTTTCTGAGAGGGTAGAAAGGTGCGTATGTTCAGTTTATTCCTCAGAGGCAAAAGTATTCCTTTTCTCCCTTAAGAAATAGGGAACACTTAATTTAGCTGGGTCAGCTGTGTCAGCACCAAACTTCTTCCTCTGCCTTTTCCACCTAAAAGTTGTATGCAGCGTTTTAAAGGATTTACAGTACAGAAGACATCCAGTGAAAGAAATAAATTCATATAACACTTGATGATCATAATTCCCTTTTTAAGCTCTGAACTGTATTGTCTAGTACAGTTTGATTTCCTGTCTTCTTTTCTGAACATCAGTGTTGACATACTTGTCGTAAGATGTTTCTTATCTTTGCAGTAGAAACATGTACTCGGTTTGAACTATCCTCGTATACCACAGTAATACTTTGGAATTGTTTCCTTGTAGTGGCCACTGGTCTTCTCCAGATAGTGTTTTAATAACTAATATCTTCTTGAAGTAAACACTGTGACGCTAATACCTGTACATGCTTTTTTTCTCAGGTTGTTAACTTGTGGGACAAAGCTCTTGCAACTCTGGACCTCATCACATCCACATCATACATCAGGGACGGCCAGCAAGAAAGGAAATGTGGAAAGAATAGTATTGCAGGTTATATATAATTCTGACTTGATCTGACTATGTTTTGTTTGAATATTGTGACTTGTAACTCTTACATGAGCGGTAGTAGATGCATTAATGTTTTGGGGAGAGTGTGACTATTGCTAGGTCATATTTGAAAGCCAGTATAGAATAGTGATTGCTAAGCATTAAGGGCAAAGAATGGAAAGCTGCTGTAAGTGTATACAAGTCAATTATTGAATCACTGTCTTGAAGTAAGAAATTGGACATGCCTTGCAGTACTGGGAGAGAACATCTTTGGAAAGCGATCTATAGAAATGTATGCTGAGATGGGAGTTGTCTAGACCCAAACAGTAGCAATTCCAGTTTCTTTACAGAACATAAGCACCTCTCATTCTAAATGCAGAGTCCAAATTTCTCTTGGAAGAGAAGGCATGGCTTAATAGTCCCAAAACATGGTTGGTACTGTTCTTAAGGACTTGCATCATCTCTTTCTTTTTTTCATTTTTTAGATTGATTTCCCATCCCATGCTTTTGATATTGAATATAAAATTCCTCAAGCTGCAAAGACTACTGTGCATCATTCCATAGAAACATTAGAAAAACCATTGAGAGAACGTCTCCTTGCTATTCTCTCGAAGGATAACACTATTGGGTATGTTCATCTCTTTCTAGCTGTGGTCTCGTTGTATGTGACAATTTGTGGCTAGGGTATGGAATGCTTATTTATTCTTAAATTTCTTCAATATAGTTCTAGTATATTTTGAAGACCTGTGGAGACTTAAAGAAGAGATTGAATTAAACTTGCGAAATAATGGTGCTGACTTAATGAATTTCCATGGCTGTGTCATAATATTCTCCTGTTACAAGATTGCTAACTTCTGGCTGTCTGTTATATACCCCTATTCCTGCTTGGCAGTTCTTCAGTTACAGGGAGCAGTGGCTGTTCTTATGCCATGGAAGCTTTTCTGGCAGGCTTTCCCACTCATCTGCACCAAACTAACATTAACATTTTGGTTTATTTCAAATTATACTAAAACTTATTTTTGTCCTTTCCAAATTATAACTTTGAACAACTGTTTCCATAATGTTTGAGGCTTTATTTTGCTTTTCATTTTGACTTTTGTGGAGGAAATAGCCATTTTAATTTTGTTTCATGTTATGTGTTAAATTGTCTGTATGTATACAATGACCAGTAGCATTGGGGTTATTCAGGTGATGGTCTGTAATGTGCGTTATAAACAGAAATGCCTTTGTCTGCAGGCTATCAAAAGAAGATAAAGAATTTTTGTGGGAGAAGAGACATTATTGTCATAGTCATACTAGTAGCCTACCAAAAATATTGGTTAGTGCCCCTCACTGGGACTGGGCAAGTCTTCCAGAAATATATGCATTACTTCAGCAGTGGCCTCCCTTATCACCCTTAGCTGCACTGGAACTACTTGATTCAAAGTAAGAAAAACAATGTAAATAAATTCTCTCTGTGTGTTGTGCATTAAATGATTTTTTCTTCAGTAGAGGATTCTGAATGGCATTCTTGTGGAAAATATTGCTGAATTTCCTGTAGCAAAAGCTAAATTTTCTTAAAATTTTGAAGAACACGTGCTTACTTTATTCATGTAGGCTTAACCAAGTCATGTAGTGAAAGAATAGCGATAGTGGTTAGAATTCTGAAATCTAATTTGCGACAGGAGAGCAAGCTATACAGCCAAGCTATCAAGACTGAAGTTTTAAGAGATTAGTATGCTTGTCCTAAACACGCACATGCATTTATCTTGGGAAATGAAGGGCCTCAAACTTGTAGATCCTTTATGGAGCTATTAAAGACTTTATATAGGTTCTTTTGTATCTAGCTGATCTCAAAGAAGAAAAAAAATCCTACATGAACAGAATAGACTTAATGTGGACTTGTGGTGACTTTCTAGGTTTGCTGATCAGGAAGTACGAAATACAGCTGTGAATTGGATAGAGACATTAAGTGATGATGAGTTAACAGATTTCCTCCCTCAATTTGTGCAGGTAAGACTTTCTGCCTACATTGAAGTTTGAACTTTTTTGCTCTTGAAAATCCAAAGGATTTGGAGTAGCAGAAGTGCAATTGCATGCCTCTATACTTAATAACCTTAATGCATGGTATGGAAAGCAATTTGAGTAAATAGTCACTCTGTGACTGTCCTATGGATTTGTGGTGATTCTGTCTGTGCATTAGTCATAAAATCTCTTTTATTCTAGAATTCTTCCTCTAGAATTAAATCCAGACATGATTTATTTAATTTTCCTTGTATTTAGGCATTGAAGTATGAAACCTACCTTGACAGTGCTCTTGTCAAATTTCTTTTGGCTCGGGCACTGGGAAGCATTCGAATAGCGCACTACCTATATTGGTAAGACGTTCTTTGTTCCATTGTTCACGTGATGTTTGCTATAAGATTAATATTTCCAGAAAAAAAAAATTCTTTCTAAATATCGTAGTTCATAACAATGAATGTTATGGATGGAGAGTATACAAACTGTAGATCTTTTTTTTTAATGAAAAAACAGACTGCCTCTATGAGGCACAAACTTATTGCCTTTTATATGCTGTATATCAGTAACTTTAGATATATAGTACTGGTGAATTAAAATATCTTAATGTCTTAGTATTGCATTGTTTGCAGTATTTTCCTTAGGAAAATTTAACTTAAATCCTTTATTTCAGGCTTCTTAAGGATACACTGTATGATACGAAGTTTGGTGTAAGGTATGAGCAAATTCTTGGAGCTTTTCTTTCAGTCTGTGGAAAAAGGCTGAGGGAAGAGCTGGAGAAGCAGACCAGGCTAGTGCAGCTTTTTGGAATGGTAGCAGAAAGAGTAAAGCAAACAAGTGGATCTGCTCGGCAGGTGTGTATATATTTTTAATATCCTTTAGAAAGATCAGGCTGAGTATACCCTCAAAACAATCCACTCAATTGCCTTTTTAGTCTTAAGTTCAATAAAAGGTTATATATAATATACAGGAAGATCTATGACTCTGCTTTTTAACAGGTTAATGGCTTAATGAAGTTGATGGTTTTTGTCAAATTTGTTGTCATCTGAAATATAAGATTGTGTGAGGTGATATAAGAAAGTAGGATGGTTTCTGTGTACAGTAAACTGAAACTGGGTTTAAACCTATTACTGCTGAAGAATGATCCCATTACACAGAAGAATGGGATATCTGTGTTTATGCTTTCACGTTATTAATGTGAACTTACAGTTTGACAGAGTGGGATTCTACCATCTGGTTCAGTCAAAAAAAAAAAAACCAACAAACCCACCACAAACTTGTGTGACATTAGTGTTGTACTGCTAGGCTTGTGTATTTTTAATAGCTAAAACAGCAGTTACAATTTCTAGCATTCCTTTGACACTGAGGAGTTAAAACGTTGGCTTCAGGATAACTTTGTCCAGAAGTTTTCTGCAGATGCTCCGGTTAAGAAAATGTCAGCTGAAATTTTTTTTTTTTGTCTGCAGGCTGCCTTGCAAAATGGTATGGAACGTGTGCAGTTATTTTTCTTGAAGAACAAATGCCGTTTGCCTCTCAATCCCAGTCTTGTGGCAAAAGAGCTAAATATTAAGGTACTGCACATTCAGAGTTTCAAACCTTTTCTATAAAAATTACGTATAGGCAAAGCGTTTACAAATAGGAAAAAAAAATCAATTGAGGTGCTTGAAAGCTCTTTACGCTGTGGGGGGAGGGTTTTAATTAAAAATTCCAATTGAACAAGGCAGTGAAATTAGCTGAGCAAAGATAAAATTTATACAAATACTTGTGTAAAACCAATGAAGGTAATTATACTAAAAAAAAAAAAAATCTGTAACAACTTGATATTTCTTCAGACCCTGTCTTTTGAGACCAACAATCCTGGTTATAGTAAAGCAGGGCACTGTTCAAAGTGCATAAAAGAGTCCTGTTTGCAGTAGTAATCAAAAGAGAAAATTGAGCAGGGCTATGAAGTTCAAACAATGAGTAGATACTGTGAAATAGGTGAAACTACCTGTTACTGGTTGTGTCCAAGAGATGCACGGAATCCAGGGAGGCAGACAGTAGCTTTATTTTATTGTGAAGGTCCAACAAATAACAATGTAGGAGAAGCAGGTAAATTATTTTTCTAGAACTCTGCAAGGTTTGACAATATTTGCTCAACCACTGTCTTGGTTATATCATCATGCATGACCAAGAACCTAAAGGTCTGTGAACACTGGATTTAATCCTGTGTAGAGAGACAGTTCATCTTGCTTTCCTTCTCTACTGTAACTATTAAATCATGAGTATGTACTTGAAAGCAGATAAATGAGAAAATACTGTGAAATGTGCAAGTACCCATTTTTTTATTATATCTTCTAGGTTTCAAAAAAAGCTGCTGATAAAATATTTATCCATGTTTTATTCACTCTTCCCTTCAAAATGTATAAAAACATCACTGTGCACAGCACTATTGGCTTTTGTACAAGAATTCAACAAATAACAGCAAAAGGGCTCTTTATTCAAAGGAAGCACGTATTTGCCACAGTCGCAATGTTAGAAGTCTGAATAGACACATTGTGTATCAAACCTGCTTGTTGTCAGAATGTCTTGTTTTCTGGGCTAGCAGGAATAGTCCTTTTTGAGTATTAACACTAAATCTACTTGTAGGCATGTTCGTTCTTCAGCTCCAATGCAGTACCATTGAAAGTTGCACTGATAAATGCAGACCCTTTGGGAGAAGAAATTAATGTGATGTTTAAGGTAGGCCTTACATTTGTATTGGAGGGAAAAAAAGTTGAATGATAATCACTATTTCATTGGTATCAATTAACTTTAGCATAGACCAATAAGCTTAGTTATTTTGTGGGTTTGCTCCTGTGTATCTAGAAACCAACATCTGAACAGGTTGTGAAATGTGAAAGTAAGTCTACCACACGTGAAAGCTTAAATGTAGCCTATTTCTCTTTTTAAGGGCTTAGCTATGAGGAAGTAAGTAACATAATGTATCGCTTCCTAGAAATGTAAAGCAGTTTAAAATCTGTGAAGCTTAGGTTTACTGAAAGCATATTATGTCTCTAACTTTTATTTTTCCATTTAAGGTTGGAGAAGATCTGAGACAAGATATGTTGGCTTTACAAATGATTAAGATTATGGATAAGATCTGGCTGCAGGAGGGACTGGATCTACGGATGGTTATCTTCAAGTGTCTCTCAACTGGAAAAGACCGAGGTGCAAAACCAGATGCTGCCTATAATCTTTGCTCCCCCACTTCAATTTTTTGCCACACTGATAGTGAAAAATTTCTGTACAGAGACAGGCCCAAGAAACAGTGGAAGGCCAGAAGCCTTCCATGCAGGGAACTTCAGTGCTCAAGAGTATAGCAAGTTAAATTGTTCTGAATTTCCTGATGGCTGAGTTGCATTTAAATGTGTTTTTTCTCTTGAATCTCCTGAGATTCTTATGTGTTCTGTTGTCAATGGACAGTGGTGCAAACAAGTAAATATTAATAATGATAAAAGCTAAGGTTTCTCTTGATGCCCTTACTGCAACCCAAGAAAATAATGGTGCCATAGCAATCCTGATTCTGAAAGTTTAGTTATGGTGAAAGAAAGTAGTCAAGTCAAAACTGAAATTCTAAAGTATTTGGAATCTGCTGCAGTTGAGCCAGGGAGTATCATTCATGTACCGAAACGTGCAAAAAAGAAGAAAAATTTAAAATGCACACACAGAGACTATCCTCCAGAATTAGTGTCATATGCTGGTAAAAGTTCCTTGGGAATATGAGGCTGTCTTTTAGGTTTGAAACTAGGTCACAGTACTCCAAGTTTGAGTGTAAATACTGCCCTGCACCTGAACATGCTTTTTGCTCGTTTTCACTAATTCTCTAGAGCTAGCCAATAGGAACCACAAGATCTTTGAGAGGATAAACAGTAACTTAAATATTTCTTCAGTCAGATGCTAGAACAGGATGATGAAAACTCTTAAATATACGGAAACGTTGGAAATTTAGGTTGGCAAAACAAAGCAAAAAGCTTCTATTTATGGAAGACTTGCTTTTTAGAGAAACAGATGGCTTTTCTTCCTACTTTGAACAATGACTTGATTGCGTAGCATGTCACATTTTTTTGTTGCTGCTAGTATTAGTATTCCTAAAGTACTTGAAGGATTAAAGTGAAAAAGAAGAATGGATGTAAATTACAGATTTGCCTTTAGCAGCTCTTGCCAAGATAGAAGTAAAATTCTGTTAAAAAAATAAATGTTTTCCTTTTATGATTTAGCTATACAAATATTTTTAGTAAATGGTATCTCCAAAATAAGGCCACATGTAAAGGCCACTGCTTTATTTGTGGAGCAACAGTCTGGTCTGTTTCAACACTTGACAGCAGTTAAACTTACTGGATTACTTAAGTGTCAGTGATGAGAAATGTCAGCATCAAAATATTTTGCAGTTACTGCTTATAGACCAATACTAGTTTATGTAGTAGAATGTAATTATTCAAAGTATAATTTATATGTGCATTCTAGCAGCCATAACTAATTGCAGTAAAGTAAGCCTAACTTGGATTGCTACATGTGTTTCATGGTATGCTTTGTAATATAGTCTGCGGAAATGCTTAGTGGACTAATAGCACTATTTTTACACCTAACTGGGTTTTGAAAAAGCTAGTCTAAGATTATAAAATCCATCGTTGTCAAGAAAGTTTCTACTGAATAATGAAAATGCAGTATAACTTAAGGAGATGGTTAAATACACTTTGTTATATTTTATATAAAGGCATGGTAGAGCTTGTTCCTGCTTCAGATACACTTAGGAAAATTCAAGTGGAATATGGAGTGACAGGTTCTTTTAAAGACAAGCCTCTGGCAGAATGGTTGCGAAAGTATAATCCTACAGAGGAGGAATATGAAAAGGTAACTTTCTTCAGTGTTGTTGTTTTTTGAAGATCTTTTAAAAGGAATAAATACTATCTTAAGAAAGAATGAAATTCTTATTCCAGATCTTCCATTGAAATTTTTGTTTTATATCTTTAGGAAACTTAATTTTTTACTATACGTGCAAAAGAGCAAATTAAAATCCCTTACATAACTAAAAAGGAGCCAGATGGATTCTCAGGATTCACATCAGGAGTTATTGGATGTAAAAAAAAAAAAAAAAAATGTACTTCAAATTTAAGATAGGGAGGAATGGTGGCTGCTCTTAATTTGGTTTAGGAGCAGTGGCCTCTTCTCATACAAGCACATGGGACAAAAAAAAAATGTTTTCTTTTGGCTACAATGCTGTTACAACACATTGGGGAAAAATAAGTCTTGTACCCTTTTGTTTTCACTGCTAACATACTTATTTCTTTTTGCGATTTGTCTTCAACTCCTCTTTTCTCTTTCATTTACTTAAAAAACAAAGCAACCGTTTTTGCTGGAAATTGTGATATCTAAAGATTTTTGCAAAGCTATCTGTTTGAAGAATGCTATTTTGGGAAAAAAGCAAATTTTAGGACCTGTCTTGTCTGGCTTGGATTTTACTCTTGTCGAGATTGCCTTTTGAATGCATGAATGCTGTTTTCCCACTGATATTTGACCTCGATTCACTTTTTTCTCTCCCTCCTAGGCTTCAGAAAACTTCATTTACTCTTGTGCAGGATGCTGTGTAGCTACTTATGTATTGGGAATTTGTGACCGCCACAACGATAACATAATGCTCCGAAACACAGGGCATATGTTTCACATTGACTTTGGAAAATTTCTGGGTCATGCACAAATGTTTGGTAGCTTTAAAAGGTATTTTCTTTAGCTAAGCAATGTAGAGAATGAAGTGATTTTTAGTATACTTTTATAAGCATTATAATTCTAAGCATTAACTTTTAAATTCCTGTTATCTGCTGTTCTCATTATGAAGCTGTTATCTTCCAATTTAACCACAGAGTTTCCAGAATGCATTCAAACTTACCTGTATAGAATTAATTTTGAAAAGGCTCCAGCTTCCTATTTTCATATTCTGATCTCTGGAACTGTTTTGTCAAAGCACATAGGCATAGCTTTCAAATAAAATTACTGTTCTAGCTAGTGGTAGAGTGAAATAAGGAAGTTGGTCTCCTAAACATCATTTAGCTTCAGTGCTTCCAAACTGCATTCATTCCTTAAGAACTTTGTGCTATACGCACTTGGCAAATCTCGATGGGAATTTCTTTACAATAGTTATGAAAGCCAAGTATTTTGGTACAGAAGAAGATTAATATAACTTTTTATTGATATTAGGGAGCCTTACACCTAACACAAATCTTGGTGTCATACTTTTCCAGGAATGTTGGTTAAAACTATAGTGTAGTTTCACCTTTTTAGCTCTATTCATGCAATTATGTATTGCATGCTTGTTAGGTAAACTTTATCAATGAATGGGAAATTGAGTGCCAAAATCTTTGTCATCTGAGTATCTGAGCATGAAATAAATGAGAACAGACTCTGTCTCATAAAGACAGTAGTGAATGTCAACGTTATAGAAAAGAGTGAACAGCAAATTTGTGTTTACTACTCCTAAAAGATAATCTATATCCAGGATAAAGGAGTTACGTTTTAGTCAGGTGATAATATAGTCATTACATTTGTTTTAGTGTGTTATGGCTTCCAGAAATGAGGGATGGAAGGCATTTGAAGGTAACCTGGCCTCCAAGTGTTGCTCCAGGAGATCTGCTGTAGGGCCAGTACCATGTGAATGTGCTGGGAATCTGAGATAGCACTAAGCAGCCGAACCCAACCCAAAAAAGTAAAATGGCATTAATGGATTATTTAATATCATTACCTCGGGGTGGGGATGGAGGGGAGGAGGAAGCACGTGACAAAGTGAGTAGAATTTATACCTAACTTACGAATTCTGTGCTTTTTGAACAGGGATCGAGCTCCTTTTGTGCTAACGTCGGATATGGCTTACGTCATTAATGGTGGTGAAAAACCCACTATTCGCTTTCAGTTGTTTGTGGATCTCTGTTGTCAAGCTTACAATTTGATACGAAAACATGCAAACCTCTTCCTTAACCTACTTTCACTGGTAATCATTTTATGAATTTCAATTGAAATTTGATAGATCTCTCGTGTTGGATTGTATTAAATGCTATTATGCTGCAGAAACTCTTAATGCATGCTTTTAAAAGCCAGAAACATCAGAAATACTTTTTAGGAAGGTTGTATTTGGATTTTTCTTTTAAGCTTTTTGACTACCTAACCGTTTCCTGAGAATTTAAAACTAAGAAGATATCATAAATTACACTGCAAAGTGTTTTAACTGCTTTTAACTTAGCAGAAATGGTGAAGGGAATAATTGCTGACTTTAAGTAATTGTTGGCTATCGCTGTTAGCATTCAGCAAGGTAGAGCAGCTTCAGATGAATTTGACGGTCTAAGAGTTTTAATCATCTCAATGTAAAATTATATTGGTTTTATTTCATTAAAATTGTAAATTCCTGTAGATGCTTTCTTCTGGGTTACCAGAACTAAGTGGGGTTCAGGACTTGAAGTATGTCCAGGATGCTCTCCAGCCCCAAACAACAGATGCAGAAGCTACCATTTTCTTTACAAGGTACTGGATAAGTGAAAACTAAAATATCTACCAGCATCATCCTTTTAATAGCTTTCTGCTATGAAAAAATGTACTAAGGATGTTCACAAATATGTCTGTAGAAGTTGAATAGTTACATTGTACAATCATCAAATATCGGTGAACCAGTGAACTACATAAATAAGATCAGTTTCATGTAAGATTAATGCTTGTGCTAAAATACTTTGCCTTTAAGAGTAACCTTGTGCAAAACTTTTGTTTGAAATGCTGAGAGCAGATAACTCTGTTAAGCTGTTTGAGGCTTGCATTTTGAATGCATCCTAAATTGCTTAATAGCAGTGTAGGGGAACCTTGTAATGCATGTAAAGAAGTTCTCTCTTTCAAGAAGTCCCTTGCACATTGGGGAGGGAGGGATGGTGCTCCAGTGTAGCAAGTACAGGGCTGTGTATATAGCGTAACTGAGTTGTTGCTATGTGTTACAACACGTGTTATTGTGCTTCATTTTAAATATATGGGGGAAACTGCAGTAGTATGCATGTAACTTTTTTACCAACTCTGGAAAGGCTTGACTTCTTGGCTTACAACCTATTCCAAAGTTTGGATACTGAATCTTCTATTAAATGCTGATATGATGCTATTTATGTAGCCCATTGATCACTTCTTAAAAACTGTTTCTTTGTCAGTAAGAAATTGGTTTTTATTTTTCTTAGACTTAAGTCTGACTCATTGATATAACTAGTTTGGTGCGTTCTGACATGTGCTCTAGTATTTGACGCTGTTTTTTTTCTAGGTTGATTGAATCCAGTCTGGGAAGTGTTGCCACAAAGTTTAATTTCTTCATTCACAATTTGGCTCAGCTGCGTTTCTCAGGTCTACCTTCTAATGATGAACCCATCCTCTCATTTTCTGCTAAAACATATTCTCTTAAACAAGATGGCCGAATCAAACAAGTGTCTGTGTTTACATATCAGAAGAGATATAACCCAGATAAACACTATGTAAGTATGTGGAATCTGTTTCCACTCATGAAGATGCTGTGCATTTTCTTCCAACAAGATACATTCTCCTTCTTGCATAAGTTCAGTACTTATCACAGAGAATTGGTCTGGGGAAGCTTGCCTTGTTTAGCCTTAAGTAGCTAACTTTGAGGTAGACAGCTAGGTTCCTTTTATCGACAGAGATTTAGTAGGCACTAAATACTAGCTATAGATAATTACTCGTTCAGTTGGGCACTAATGTCAGATTTAGGATGAACTGTAGAGTTTTCTGTAGTCTGACTGCATTGACTGTAATGGGAGCCTAGAAACCCAAACCAATGTTGACACCCAAAACTAAGCCCCGCTGTGGATGACTTGAAAGTAAAAACAAAATCCATAATTGAGATCTAGATGGGAATGGGCCTGCTTGCTTGCTTCCTGGAGAAGAACAGAGTTGTATTGGCTCTGGCTGGGATAGAGTTCTCTTTCTTCATAGCAGCCCACACAGTGCTGTGTTTTAGATGTTTAAAACTGTGTTGATAGCACACCACTGGTTTGGCTGTTGCTGAACAGTGCTTGCGCAGTGTCAAGGCTTTCTCTTTTTCTTTTGCTTTGCCCCTGCCCACCCCTGCAGTGAGTAGGCTGTGGATGTGCAAGGAGTTGGGAAGGGACACACAGGGACAGCTGACCCAAACTGGCCAAAGAGATACTCCATAGCATATAATGTCAGGTTCCCCAATAAAAACTGGGCATAGAGGGAGAAAGTGGGGGGGCGGGAGGATGTTGTCTTCCAAGGTGGCTGTTGCTTGGGGACTGGCTGGGCATGGGTCTGCTTGTGGGAGGTGGTGAGAGATTGTCTTTGCGTCACCTCCCCTCCCAAGTTCTGTCTTTACCTCAAAGCACGGGACTTCTTGCTTTTGCTCTTATTCTCTCCCCTGTCCCATTGATGACGGGGTGGGAGTGAGCAAGCAGCTGTGGTGGGTGCTTAGCTGCTGGCCAGGGTAAACCAACCACAGGAGCGCTAGAGTAAGATTGGTATTTTTAGCATCCGATAACATTCTTCAAAATGAAGACACTTCTTGAAAGGTATCTAGAAGGAAGCAGAAAGGATAGAAGTAGTGTTGGTGGACGTGATCTAAAAAAATGGAGATTTGAGTCATGTTTATGTGCTCATGTAGCTGCCCTCTGTAAAAAAGCTCCTTCCTGAATAGGAGTCATTAAGTCAAACACTCTCTGTTTTTGTTCTGACCTTCCATTAAAGTTGTATTTGCTCCTCCTAAGTAAAAGCATTGTTTCCTGTATTAATGCACCTACACTCCTAGTCAGTCTTACTAGAGGCAGCAAGCATTACAACTTGCCCTCAGGATTTTTGATAGACCTGAGTTACGCTTTAAGACTTGTCTTAATATTCATATTCGTATGCAGATGTGCAACATATTCAATTTATTTTTTTACTTCTCTACTGCTGTTTGTTAGCCTAGAATAGCCAGCTCAAGTAACATTTCTCTCAAGTTGTTTAAAAAGTGAGCTATATTCATATATGCAAATGTACATCTCTTTCCAAGTTGTATTTGCTGTAAATGTCTTAATCTGGTAAGACACCAGCTAGGGAAGGTAGAACAAAGCTGAGTAACGCTAGAAGTGAAGAACTTTGTACTGAATCACTATATTGTAAATGTATTTGAGCACTCCTGGTCTAAGCCAAAACAGCCTCTTACCTTCCAGGAAACTGTTAAGGTGATGTAGTCTCCTTCTGTCTAAATTTTTAAACATCTTCCCAGTTGCACATTTTTTAAATATACATCTAACTCCTCTGCCCATAAAATGAGTCCACTGAATTGAATTTTCTGTGCAGTTTCTCAACCTTAATTTGCCTTTCATAATAATGTGAATAACTGCATTCTGGGACTGTACCCCCAGTATTTTTAAAAATTCTTTCTGTATAATGCAGTACACTTGCATCTGACCACCAAATTATCACTTTAAAAGTGGAATCCTTTAGAATCTTGAGAGAATTAAATTGAAAAAAAAAAATAGGCATTAATTTCCTCTATAGTCTGCACCTGATAAGTTGTGGTAGTTCTGGCCCCACGGATATGTCTAGATGTAATCCTGCACTGATGTGTTAAATTTTTGTACACATGCTATATGGTATGAATTTACAATGAGGCTTAAAAGGGAGAATGTGGACAGCTTAGCCTTAACTACCTTTATTCCACTGTCAGATGTGGATCTACGTTATGGGAGGATCATGTGATGTTAGTTTGCATTACAGTAGGGGTATTTGTAATTCTAACTCTACTATAAAATGCAAATGCTGTTACTGGGATATGTATGCAGGAGAAGTATTACCATAGTAGAAAGAGTTAGTAGTTAAGAAAATTATATTGTTAAGTCAGTTCTATGATATTATTACTACTTTTTATCTTTGGTTTTTTGTGTTTTGGGCAGATCTATGTAGTGAGAGTTTTGAGAGAAGGGCAAGTCGAGCCAACATTTGTCTTCCGAACATTTGATGAGTTCCAGGAGCTCCACAACAAACTTGGCATTCTCTTTCCTCTTTGGAAGTTACCAGGGTATGTTCCTAACTCACTCATCACTATTATAATGGAAGCAAGAAAACTGCTCCCAGCTGGGTGGCGAAGAAACAGCTTGAAATAGAGAAGAAACAGCTTGCAACGGAGACAAAACTACTGAGGGGCAAACTAGACCTCAAAGTTGGCAATTAAAGGAGAAAACTGTTGTCTCGAAGTTATAAGGAGGAGAGTCAGAGGAGCAACTCGGTGTCTTTGTTTTGTGTAGTATCACTTACAACAATTACCTACAAATGTTTCCTTGCCTTTCTAGAATGTCGTTATCTATTAGTGTGCTGTGTTTCCACTCATGATTGACATAAAAAAATGGATATCCGTGGATATCAGGATGGAAATGACAATGAAATCTAACTGTACTTATTCAGAGAAATTAACTGAAAACTCTATCTTGTTCTTCCCTTGTAGCTTTCCTAATAAGATGGTTCTGGGAAGAACACATATAAAAGATGTAGCAGCTAAAAGAAAAGTGGAGCTAAACAGCTACATACAGAGTCTGATGAACAGTTCTTCAGAGGTGGCAGAAGTGAGTTTAAATAACTTAAGCAAATCCAATGCAAGTTTTCAGATTTTAGTGCTTGTTAACACTTAAACTAATATGTAACATTTCTTCCAAATTTAGTGTGATCTTGTTTATACTTTCTTCCATCCATTACTTCGTGATGAGAAAATAGAAGGAATAGATGGAATAGCCAGACCTACAGGTAGGTAATGTTTTTGGGGGGTGTTTATAAATTGGATTACTATAGTATGACACCTTTACAATGTGATTTTTTTTTTTAAAATCTTTTTTAATTAACCGCGGTTTTCCCTCATTGGAAACTTTGTATCACTGTCTTTCCAAATGTGCCTGCATACAGTTTCAAGGAAATAAAAACATACCAAAAATTGCAACAATATATGTGATCACTTGGGGTCACTTATGGCTTGACTAAGTTTTTACTCTAAACCTCCAAGTTGGCTCTTACAAGAGAATGCAAAAGTCTTTAAAACTTACTGCCTTACCCTCTTACTAGAGAACTAAAAATAAAATCAGAAACTGAACTTGGTCTATGGCTTGTATTTTTCCCCCATATGTAATTAGTGTAGTACTGATGAAAATGTACAAATATTACAGAGAAGATAATTGTATATTTTTTCAGATGCAAGTCCAAGTCCTACCTCAGGCAAAGTGGGAGGAGAAGTGAAGCTATCCATATCATACAGAAATAGCACTCTATTTATCATGGTGATGCACATTAAAGACCTGGTAAGTAGAGATACTGAGCTCACTGCCAAAAACTGTTTCTATTTTGTCAATTACCTTCTTGACTTAGGTTGATGCAGGAATGGTGGAACTCTCTCTCTTCCTCCAAACTTTCCAACTGCCAACTTAACTGCTGCTTTTGGTTAGCTTGATTGCAAGGTCTAGATACTTGAAAATAAATATTCAAATAGATGTGCACTAACTGGTTTTCTAACTTGTCTTGGTTTTGGATTGTAGGTTACAGAAGATGGTGCAGATCCAAATCCCTATGTAAAAACATACTTGCTTCCAGATACGCACAAAACATCCAAACGCAAAACCAAAATCTCCCGGAAGACAAGAAATCCAACTTTCAATGAAATGGCAAGTTAAAATTTATGTAATAACTCCCTATGATTTGCTATTGTCCCTTTTTCTAAGCAGTAATTAAAATATTGTCTGGGCCACGAAGATGATCAGGGGGATGGAATGCCTCTCCTATGAAGAAAGGCGGAGAGAGTTGGGGTTGTTCAGCCTGGAGAAGAGAAGGCTTTGGGGAGACCTGATTGCAGCCTTTCAGTACTTAAAGGGGGCTTATAAGAGAGATGGGGACAGACTTTTTAGCAGGGCCTGGTGACAGGACAGGGGGGAATGGTTTTAAACTAAAAGAGGGTAGATTCAGACTAGATATAAGGAAGAAATCTTGTACGATGAGGGTGGTGAAACCCTGGACCATGTTGCCCAGAGAGGTGGTGGATGCCCCATCCCTGGAAACATTCAAGGTCAGGTTGGACGGGGCTCTGAGCAACCTGATCTAGTTGAAGATGTCCCTGCCCGCAGCAGGGGGGTTGAACTAGATGACCTTTAAAGGTCCCTTCCAACCCAAACTATTCTATGATTCTATGATGATTCTAAAAAATTTGCAAAGATATATAAATGGAAAAGGAACTTGTTTGAAAAACTTTGTGCCTTAAAAAAAAAAAACCAAACCCCAAAGCAACTGAGTAGGTAAATGTACTATTACAGGTAAGCAGAAATTTCTCAGACTGACTCTGAGGAGTCATGGGAAGAAGGAAAGGAATCTTAAAACTAAAGATCCCCCTGCCCTGGATTCACTGATTCATAATGTGGAAAAGAATGAATTCAGAAGTCTTGGCATGTGAACAGTACTTCCATCTGAAAACACTGGTCCTTTTAAACACTTAACATTGGGAGCACAAAATAAAATACAGATGTACTTCAGACTGAGAAACAGACATACTGAGTGGTCACAATGTGCAGTTAAGACATCTATCAGTGGCTAGGCAATCTGTGTAACTTCTTTTGGATAACCAAAAAATTCTTGACTTCTTACCTTCTAGCTTGTGTACAGTGGATATAGCATGGAGACTTTGAAACAGAGAGAACTTCAGTTAAGTGTGCTCAGTGCAGAATCGTTACGTGAGAACTTTTTCTTGGGTGGAATTACACTCTCACTAAAGGACTTCAACCTGTGCAAGGAGACTGTTAACTGGTATCGACTAACTGCTGTACCCTATCTGTGAACTCATTTCTACACCTGAGTAAGACCAGAACAATTGTATTCACTTGTGCTTTGTGCATCTTCCTACTTGAAGATAACTTGTACATCTTAAAATAAGAGACTCTGCATTTCAACAGATATGTTGGACCAATGTTCATGTAGCCTAATTTGGAGGATTTCTAGAAAACCTGGTTTATGCTTATGTGATGTTATCAGAGCATCATTGTAAATGTTTAAGAGTTGCGGGTAAAGGAAGAGGTTTTTAAACCATCTGTGAAAGAGAGATGAACAGTTTGACCACGCTGGGTGGTTAAACCATAATTTAATCATTAGGCCTGTGGATATAGTGCATTTTTCCTTTTAATTTTTGTTGCCTGTGTTGTGTCAGCCATGGCATGATGCTGGAGAACATCAAAGAAATAACATACTTTTAGGATTACATTCCCACTACTAACTAGACATCACAGAAGCAGTGACAGGTAAAATTTTGGTGGCTTCACACACACCTGTAGAAGTGAAGGTTGAAGGGCTGGAATAATTCCTTAGCGTTGCATTTAATCCCACATTAATGCTTCCCCAAGACTTATTGGAGTGAGTGCCAATAATGGAAGTTGTAAATAACGGTGCCTTATAATTCAAATGCTTCTCTCTTACCTCATTTCTGGTATTTAAATATGTATACATGCTAACTTTCAGCTCCTTAAGAAGGGGAAATGTTCTTGTGTTTGATAACTTGCAGGTCCTACTGGAAGTCTTGTCCTGAGATGTGTTCTTTACAAATAACATCACTTATACTGATCTTCATGGTTAGTGCAACTTCTGTACTTTTTTTCTATCCCATCTTCTACCCATGATCTCCAAAATGAATGAAGACTGGCTGAGTGTTGTGCTGTAGGAAATGTGCCCAGCTTCTCAGTGTTTTGAATTGGCTGAATTTCTAGAACTTTAAAATACTGCAGTGATTAAATGTGGAAGAGATTCAAACACTAAATCCAAAGTGGCATTTGCACCTAAATTACTTACCTGTACCTCCAGGTAAAGGATGGCCTCTCATTCAAAAGCATGAATTGCAGGTCAGAAATGAGTTGCATTAACAGAGCTTTGAGAGAGGAACTTGGTCACTTTTAACAGTACACAGCAACACTGTTTCTCACTCCCAGTAGTAAGAATTAATTCCACTAAAAATACTTAATTCCAAAGAACATTAGATTTGAACTATAGTGTGACAGTGGAGTACAAATGTGACTTACTGTCTCCTGTTCATACTGCTGGTTACTTAATTAGGTGTTTCTGCACTACAGGTGTAGCCTTTTTATTCCCCTTACTTGGTGCTTAGGGTGGTCATCTTCTGCCTAAACAAAGCTATAGGGTAAAGTTGCACACTTTTCTTTAGTACTAAATCTTGAAGCGAGACAGACTATCACCACTGACTATGACTAGAGTGAAATTTTAAATATGCAACTATGAACGAAAACACAATATGGGGGAAGCATTCTCTACACCCAACACTAAAAACCTATTTCGTAATCTGATTTTCCTTCCCCTGCTACTGACCAATCTCCCTTCAATACAGAAGAGAGAAGTACACTTGAATCTCCTGGTGCCTAAAATATTCACGGTCCAATTTTGTAGGAATTATTACAATTAAAAAGCTAAGAATATCTTGAATGTTAGAAACTGGGTTGATACTAATAGCAAATCCCAAATCCCAGTTTTATTAGGCATCTTCTGCATATTTTTCATTTAGTATATAGCCTGTAAATAATGAACTATAAAACTAACTAGATATATTTCCTGCTCACTTGATGCTTTTGAGACTTACTCCATTCCATCATTAGAATCACAAGTCACTTAAACACAGGAAAGTAGACTACTGTTTTTGTGAAACGTTCCATTGTGAAATAAAATGAAAGCAATATGTACTGCCTTTTTTGCAGTTTGCTATTAAAGCACAGTGTCTTACAGCACAAGATACAAATAAACTAAAATCATTTAAAAAATGATTTGCAGTTTTAACAGTTGTCTGGACTCTGAAAAAAGTATAGTACTGTATTGTTAGCACGTGTCCTGACTTCTGATTTAATCTTCTTCATTGCTTAACTCATTTTGTGCCTTTCCCTTCCTTTTCAAAATAGTCACTGGCTGAAGCTTTTTATGGCCATGGTTTTCATTTTGTCGATGGGATCTATGGCCTCTCCTCACACCTAGAGGACAGCACCAAGCTTGCACCTCTTTGCACTATTCTCAGTTAAGAAAAAAGTGACTGTTGCAATAAGACTTTAATATACTACACACAAAAAAAAAAAGGATGTGAAAGAGGAAAATATTCGATTGGGATGGAATCTACCAGTACACTAAGTAGCTTGAAAATGTAGTTTTAACAGCTTTTTATATCTTGTTTAATGAAAAGAAAAAAATCTTTTATGCAACATGTGACCTGCAGCCAGAAGTACGATTGTTTTATAATTTCAGAGTAACAGCTTGCGCTAAGACCTCTTCTATTAACTTTGCACTGAGATTGTTATTGCTGCCTTTGTACGATCTACCGCTCCCCGTCTCTGGAAGCACGCGCGGTCCTGGTAAACCGGAGTTCTCTCCCGCCTCTGCAG
>NW_009189885.1:0-17318 GCF_000690835.1 Fulmarus glacialis
CAGCCCCGCGGCTGCTGCTTCTGCAGTCCCGCCGACACCGGCTTAGACGCCTCTCGCTCCACTTAATAAATCCAAGCCTTTCCTCTAGTCCGTGACAGAGTTTTATGGCTGGTGGCGAAACTCCGGGGGGGGCGATGGCGAAACTCAGGGGGGAGAGACGTCGATGAAAGATGGCCATCTCCTGCCAGTGCTGGAGCAGCAGCGCTCCTCTAAGGCCCACGAACAGCCACGATGAGACCCTGTACCCGTGCTGCAGCGAGACATGATGGATTGCATGGTCATGGTCCCCGTGGCAGGGCACGGACCCAGACTGGCCAACATTAATTTCAGTGGGAATTAAAATATCCCTTACAGCAGCCCTTTGTCTGAGATGGCCATCTCCTGCCAGTGCTGGAGCAGCAGCGCTCCTCTAAGGCCCACGAACAGCCACGATGAGACCCTGTACCCGTGCTGCAGCGAGACATGATGGATTGCATGGTCATGGTCCCCGTGGCAGGGCACGGACCCAGACTGGCCAACATTAATTTCAGTGGGAATTAAAATATCCCTTACAGCAGCCCTTTGTCTGCATTTCCGAACACCGCGCCCTTTCCCCATCAATCTGCGTCTAGGTCCATCAAGTCCAGCGCGCTCTGTGCCCGCATTACAAAAATGTCATCTGCAGCAGGTGGTGTTACAGACCTTTCAGCAGCCGCCTTTTATTTCATGGCTGTCCTCGTCCAAACGAATTGGATACTTCACTCCTTTTTAAGGACGCCGCTTGGCTTGCTTCCAGAACTTTTAAAAAATTTACCAGAGACTTTCAATATAAGATGAACTGCTTTTTTATTACAAAAACTGTCAAATGCTTGAATTGCTACTCTGCATCCTATCATTTATCATTTCCTCAAATCTATACCAATCACTAAGCTTGCAATACTGCTGTCATGTTCATGTTTTTCCTACATAACAACAACTTTATCCTATAACAACTTCGCTTTGTAATGGAATAATTTAAAAGAAAAATTCCAGTAATACACATTTCTCATTACTTACAAATAAGCAGCTTGCCAAAATGGTCCCAAACAGACACTCCAGTAATTTCAATTCACTGGCTAAATATAATTAGTAACTTCACATCTTTTCCAAAAGACATTGGCATCACTTTACAATTCATTATGGGGACCAAAGACAATCTGTCTTATAAATCCAGTATCAGTAAATGAATCAGAAGAACAGTAATTACCAGCAATTGGTGCAGGTTAGTAGAGCATCTCAGACTGCTGAAGCACCATATTAATGGGTTAGGGCTTGCCACACTTCTGCAGCAACAGAAACATTATTGCTCTAAGAAGCATCTTTCTTCAGGTGCTTCGTGTTCAGATGATAAACCCAATTTTTCTCGGTTTTAAGGCTTTGCACCTGTTTGGTTTTTTTCCAATGCCATGAAAATTGGCAGCAACATAAAGCGATAGTACTTAAATTGTTCCTTAATAGAAGTGAAGTGGGAATCAGAACAAAAATAACACACATATTGTGTTTGCAGATGAGAGAACAAACAAAGTGTACACATTTCTAAGTGGATATTTGAATGTTCTTATTTTTCCAGCGGCAGTTTAATACCTATACCAAAAGAAAAGCAACAATAGAGGAAGCATGCTTTGGTTTAATAGAAAACAGATTAAGATGACCAATGGTAAAACAGAAAAAGAAAATACCCTCAGAATGAAGTCTTCATTGCTTGGGTGACCTTGGATGTAATCCACCTCCAAGATATAAAACCCAAAAACAATGTACAAAGGTAGTGTATCAATCATTTTTTATTACAAAACAAACTATGAAAAGCTATGGGAGGTGGATCAAAAATGGCTGAAGAATCTGCAAGACACTGATATGCATAGAGTACCGTGACACTGGCCAAGAGGACGGGATGTAATTATTGTTTACAATCCCAGGTTCAAGTAATATTGCAGTGGAAGATAAATCAAAGCCTGACATTCAGAGCAAAATATCAGTGACCTTGACAGGGACAGTCTCTTTACCGGCCTGAGTTACAGCCACAGCAATTACATTCTGCACTTTCTTGACGAGACGCCTGCCTTTTTTACCTGCGAATGTCCTTCTGTATTTTATGGGGATCCCTCATTTCTGTCCTGTGTTTTTTCGAAACTTATTATACTACTTTTACCACTATTAGTCATAACAGTTACACTATTCTTACTGTTTTCTTTCGTTAAAAAGCCTATACTTGCTGATAAAAAGCTTAGAAATGAATTGAAAATTTCAAAGAAAAAATTAAAATTGCTGAGGTTAATGGAGTCCAACCAAAGGCAGTCATGGGACAATCTATTTTTAGATATGCCTGTGACCCCTTCTTAACTTCTCTATCAGATTTCATGTAAAATTTTAGCATTTTGGATGAGATTTGCCTTCGTCCATAACCTGACATCACACAAAAATGTATTACAAGAAATAGGTAAAATTAGAAGCAATTTTTCTTTTTAACTTCGTTAATACATAGACCCTCCTCTACTACCAGAGTTCCTCGTAACATTTGATCATTATCGCATGTTCCTTTCTTCCAGCCTGTCTACACTGAAAGACCAGAAGAGCCCAGCAGAAGAGAAAGCCCCAGGGACTGCCCGTGCTGCAGCTCGCCGCCTTTGCTGCGAGCAGTTTCCTCGGCGTGAAGAGAAAGGGAAGGAACGCAGACAAAAGGAGAGGGATTTTTACCTGTGTAAGAATAAGGGTGTAAAATACCAACTTCTCACAAGTAGTTTAGCCTCCGTGAAGGGCTGACTCACAGTGATTCCTCCTCCAAAAAGCTATTGTCTCATCACAGGTGATAAGCAGTGCAAGATACTGGCTTGTTCCTTCTCTCGTAGCACCATTACAGGTTGCTGTTCACCAAGTCTCTAGGGAACGTGATGCTCTTAAGCAGGGTAACCTAACGTTACGCTTATTTCAAGTATTTCTCTCACCACCACTACTTTTAATACAAATTTTCTCAGTTTTCTGCCATAAACATTTTTGAAATAATACTTATTCTTGGGATAGCATCTTCAGCACCGGACCATCGTTTCTCTCCTGATTGCTACCATTTCCAGTTATAAACAAAGTCAAGTCCATTCATCAGTAAATATCCAAACAAGGTCGCTCAGCTCAAATAATGTTTGATGAAAGCTAGAGAGGATTACAAGGAACAGCAGACTAGGCATATGGCATTTTAGCAAAATTGACAGTCTTCCAAACCATTACTCATATGTGTCTTTATTGGTAACTGTTTTATCCAGACTTGTTTGGTACTTTAAAAAAAAATATTTTGAAAAATGGAGAGTGAATAAACCACCAACATTCACTATTAAAAAATCCCTTGTTCAATAGTTAATTAGTTCCAAATATTAGAATATTTAGCCATGCCTAATGACTGAGTATCAGGTATTTTGAAGGTTGGTTCACAGCTCCATGCAGCTCTACAAAAACTTCAGGCAGGTAAGCCTACAGGCTAAAATCAGTATCTAAATAATAATGTAAAGCTATAGAGACAGACTATATAAATTACAGAGAAAAAAATAGATTAATAGAAATGAAGATGAGATACAAGTATCTTCCCTTTGACTGTCATTTAACTCAGTTCATGTTTATTCCTCCATTTTTTTCTGTCTTCTGTGCTTCACTTGCTCTAGCTTTCTGAATTTACATCCACCAAACTGACCCCTCTTTCCCCATTCCACACTTGCCAGGCTGGACAGGAAAGGAGGTGGTACGTGTTCACACAAACCCCCAAATTACGTTAAGCAAGTGTGGGAGCAGCAACAAGACAAGTTTGGAAGATGTTCCTGGTTTCCCCTTGTAAACCAGAGGGCGGTTTGGTTTGAGTGTCATTTCTACTGCCTATGAACAAAGGTCCAGTCCAGTTTTGCTGTCATTTTGTTATGAATGAGAGGGAAGGTTCCTACCGATTTTTTTGTCATACATGTATTACAGTACGTGCACGTACCATAAGAGAAGTCAAAGACTATATGACAGTCTGAGTCCTCATTATAGAAAAAAGGCCAAAATGTTTCAATAATTTGGTTATTCGGGAATCAAGGCTTTAATTTCTGACCAGGCAGACTACGGGCAGATGTGCGTCTCTGCAGCTGCTGGAAACCACCCACCAGCTGCAGTGGGCTGACGGTGAGCCAGCACACGCCTGCGCTGCTCGAGCATCAGGAAAATGAACCAAAAGAACCTGGAGGAAAGCAAAAATGAATAGAAGCCTGACTGGTGAGAAACAATTGAAAGAATTCGTTGTGTTGTCAGAGGGAATGCTACTTAGACACTTGTTTTTTGATCTTCATTGATGGCCATTAATGGAGAAAGGAGACTAAGAAAATAATGAATATTCACAGAATGGAAAGTGTTCTGGAGCTGCCCCACGCACAGGAAAGCAATTAAATTTTCTATATATTCTCCAACTCGGTGCATTGACATTTACAGCAAAACCTTCTGCGTATAGACCTCCAAGTATCCTGGATCCACTTACTTAGAGAAAAAAATAGGCTGGAAATATAATTTCTGTATATATTTATATATATGTATATAAACACATCTATATACACACACATACAATTTCCATAACCTATTGCTGGAAGTTTATAATCAAATCCCTTTATGAAAACCTTACGAGAAAATACTCAATTTAGATTGACTATAGTTATAAACCTCCTTTCCAACTCTCCTCATCATTGGCTCCTAACATTGAACTCACTGGTCTCCAACGATCGATTTGTCCGAAGACCTTTAAGAAATTGACATTTCATCAAATATTTCGTCTTTTTTTTTTGTCTCCTGTAAGAGAGACGTTTTAACGTTTTATGTAAAGTCTTTTGTTGTGGACTAGGCTTTTGCTAGGTATTTTCTGAAGATGGGATAAGATTTGGCATTTGAACTAATTCTTTGTTCAGTAGCCTGCATTCTTCTTCCAGCACTAGGCAGATCTTTCTCCAATTTATGTATTTAATTAAAGCTTTTCAAATCATTATTACTCAATGGTTGCCAGTGCAATTCTGTTTGCTTTCAGGTTTCATGAGGATTCAAATCATTCATTCTTTCTCTCTCCCATGTCCAAACATATATAGCTCTTTATTAGCTTCTTTGGATGCAGTAGGATCTGTTGAAGACTACCAGGTTACTCTGCAGTATGGTGATTCATGTTCCTTTGCACAAAAATAATGAGCAAAAGAAGCAAATGACTTGATACGACATGCCAGGAGAAGTTATCTAAGGACTTCACAACTTGACCTCATATTATAAAGGCTGTGACTATCTTCGACAATGCTTTGAAAAGTGAAGTAGCTGAGAGAGGAAGAGTCCCCATGACATTGCAATTATGCAAAGGTGACATATAAATAGAACCTCTAGGCAAAAAGAGCTGCCTTTTCATATTAAGATTGAAATAATTCTCAGATCAGGACTAAATTTTTGTGAGAACTGTCATTATCAATTAGAGGTTTTAAGGAAACTGAAGTCATAGATAATGTATTGAGCAAAATAAACTGACATTTTGATATGCAACCAGCAGACTTTAAAAAAATCACAACTGACTCCAAAAAGTCCAGAAAGATACTTAAATCAGTAATGCTGAAATGAATAAATTAAATGAGCAATTACTAGTATGTTTGACAAAGCATGATATAACAATGCATTAAGCATATATTAGCTCAGCCTTTACTCACTGATCTTGTATTTTAATTAGAGAATTTTATTGTCTGGAAGGGAGATTTAAGAATGGCTTTTTACAAGTCAAGTAGGAAAACCATTTAATATTTGGGAAAGGAGAAGCAAAGAGAGTATGCAATGGAAAACAACGGCGTGGAGCCACTATCGGTCTGTATCTGGTGCCAAAACCTGAGAAGATATAGGAGGGTCATTAACGATTGTAATTTTCACAAAGAAAAACTTATCAAAATTAAAACCAGTAAGACATGCAAAACAAGGGCAATTCTAGCAAAAATGGATGGATTCATAAAGAATTTTTCAAATCTTGGAAACAGTTCTTCAGATAAGAAGAGCACCTTTATGCATCTGCCAGAGTGCCAAGCATCCCTGAAGCTGGCATGCCTAGCCACTGGAAACTCCTGGTGAACTGGTGAACCCCAGTGACAAGAGCTCCAAAAGGACCTTCTTGGTCTTCGGGCTGTTTTTCCAGAATGACTGGGAATTGACGTTGTTACTCTTTTCTGAGTCTGGATACAGTCGGCTGCCTTAATATCATCATTAGACATCAGCCTTCCTACAACCTGCCTGGGTGTACGTGTATTCCTCTAATCGCGTGAGTTAGTCTGCCGTACGGGACACAATGCGCTGCAGAAAAGACACATTCGGAGAGTGTGCTAGCTTTGGGATTAGAAGCAACCTAGTTACTGCTGCATGGAAAATAAAATCAGCCCATACCGAGCTCTGCTTCCAGCATCTGGGCTCAATCAGCTTCAGCTAACGGGAATATATATGCTGTACTCTTCCCTAAAGACAACCTGCACACAGGTATGTGGGAAGGCATTCCTTTTTGCTTAAACAGGCTCAGATTATTTCTTTTTAAAAGCTATATCTTACATAAATTCATAAATGGGTGTGTGTTTATATATACTATACTATCCTATGTATATATTTTATGTGCGTGTATATGTTATTCCAAGAAAGTATCGATAATATTAAGTCAGAAGAGCAAACTATCTAAAAAAGAAGATTTATTTTGCTACTATGCACATAATATTTACGAAGAATGAACAGTAACTATTAACTTTTTCTTTTGTTTTAGCTTTGTTTTCAGTTGTATTTTAAATAACAACTGTTTGTAGTTTTCTCTATTTTCCATACTTGGGGAATAAAATATATGCTTAAACTATTTAAAATGAGTTAAGCCTGAAAATGTCAGATGGAGATCGGTCCTGGAGTTTCTCATCGTAAATTATATTTAAATGGCTCGTGGCTTTGCTAATAGTAGACTGGAGGAAGTGTGAGGACCAACACCACTTGAAAGAATGAATTCCACTAGCTATAAATTAATGGAAAAAAGTAATGCTTATTAGAAAGGCTATGAAAAATCACAGATGGTTTGGCATAGGAGAAAAATGCATCTTTTATATGTTAACCGGTCTGAAGACTTTTATATCACATTTTTTCAAATGTTGAGCTCTATCACAGTAAAAAGCAGAAACGTTCTCAGCCACTCAAATTCAATTTCAGCAAGCAGTGATGCAGACACATCCAATGTGGAAATTTCACTATGCAATTCTTTAGAAGGCTCTATTGATGGGACATGTTCTGAAGGGTATTTGGAAAGTGTCCCCATATATACTTATTTAATATATGCTCACATTGGCTCTTGTTTATCTTTTGTTTCCACCAAACATGAAATAATAGGACCAAAAAATGCACTCTAAATCCTGAAGGTGAAATTTTCAGGAAGTGTATGTCAGACCACTCACTCCTCCCTGCAGCTTCTGGAGACAAAAGAGGAAGAAGGGAAGGGGGATTCCCTGGAGCAGCCAGGACAGAAACTCATGACAATCCTCTGCGGAAGAAGGACAGAAACAGCCTGGAGTGTGCGGAGAGAGAAAAAGCAAGCTCCCTCTCTGCGTCCTGCCTCGGACTGCGTCTGCGTCTGCCCGTGCCGGGGAGGGATAGCCCCAGTTTTTCTTCGCTGATAGCACGGGTGGCAGAAGAGCAGAGAACAGGGATGCTAAAATCTACTGCCTGCCAATATGCCTTGTCCTTCAAACGAATAGCTGAAGAAATACTCGATACCTCAGTGACTTAAATACTGCAATGAAATGAAAATGTGAGAATGTTTGTGGAATGCATAGATCCTTCATGAAATCTGGGTTGAGTTTCGTTATTTGTTTTTGTTTGAGGTTTTTTTTTTCCTCACTGTGTCTGCACAGACTTACAAACCACCGTGGCACTAGGACGGAGAAAAGCGGTCGGTAGGAGTGCGAATTCCCAGCTTGCAAAAAGCCCCACAAAATCCACAACCCACCAAATCAAGCCTACCAGTGTGAACACAAACTGACAGAAGGCATTGCACACACAAAGCCGAGAAGATTTTCATTAAATTCCATTTCTTGGATGCACACTTACTTTCATCCATAAATTTACCACCGCAAAAAGCCGGCAGCTGGAGATAAGCTTCTCCTAAGCTGAGCATAGTTTGGTACTGCAGAACTGTGTCTCATGATTCCAGCAAATACCCAGAGTAACGTGGCTATAACGCTGCTAATAATTCATTTATTCTTGCCGCATAAATTTGGTTATTTGGGGGGTAGCTTGGTTTTTTTTTCTAAGGAGGATAAGATGGTAGAACTCCATATGCAGGTCTGAGTTTTGCACAGGAAGAAATATAGCTCAGGAAATATTTGGAAGAACAAGTCCTCAGCATTTTACAGGTAGACAATATCCACACATAGCTACAGTTTTTACAGGGCAACTGGAAGCGTATTTCATCTTTGGCCTTTGATGAGTGAGAAAATAATATCCCCTATCTTTATTTAGAATAACTGGCTAAACGACTCTTGTCAAAAGCCCAGACTTTTTGAAGAGTGGCTGACAAAGGAACTTTGTGAAGCAAGAGCAGACACCTGGCTGTGTCTGACTTGCTTTGTTCACAGACAGGTATATTACTAACCAGCCAAACAACAACGAATCAAGCATTTTAATAATCCCATTAGCTGGGCAGCTTCTTAGCATCACACCAGAGGGTCTAGAATAACGAGCTTATCTAAAAGCCCCCGTTATATTAAATATTAAAATATTGTTAAATATTAAAACAAGACTTCTAAAAGATAAAAGCGAAGCAAAAGTCACAACCCATTCTATTATTTTACTTAATTCTGTCTCAAAGCACTTTGTAACAGGAATGGCCTAGGCACTTACGAAAAACCAAAGGATAATAACTGACACTTAATTACAGCGTTAACCATCGACTTCCTGTTGACTGGAGAGAAGACAGGACCCAATAACTTCCATTTGCTTGACAAATTCATCTTCCTTCTCTCTGTTCTGCTGACTATAACATGCTCAGGACAAACGAGAAGGGGCACCAAAGAGAGCAGCTCCTTTGAAATTCTGCCACTGACCTGCTCCTGTGCAGTGACGTTGTTTTCGCTTTCAGGGAAAAAAGCATCCTTTTATTTCTGCATGCTTAGTGAGAGTGATCAAACCCACGTCGCCTAAACGAGGGTGCAAGACAAAGAAGGTTAAACTCTATGAAGCCTTCGCCCAAAACGAAGGCTGTACGTTCAACGGCAAGCAGTACCAAGGTCACATAGGAGAGCTTCTATGGGATTTTTGCATTCCTACGTGCCTCTCTCACGGCAGCCGTCAGCACCCAGAAGCTGACAGACTGCTCTTCCCGAGGAGCCCCAGGCAGGCCTCCGCAGATTTTAATGGCATAGGGAATGGAAAGGGGGCGGGAGACAGAAAGGAGAGGGAGAAGCAGGCAAAAGACAGGAGAAACACCCAGCTGCAGTTAACAACTCCCTGAAGGTGTGAGGAGCAGAAATGCTGCTCTTCCCAGCAGAAGACAACAAGCCTCCATTGGGAAGAGCTGGACACGAAAAGGGAGACCTGAAAGCATGCGAGAACCCATGCTGGGGATCTCTAAACCTCAGAATAATTTGAGAAAGTGTCCAAGCAAAAATATATATTATGATCTTTTACAACAGCAACTTGGAATTGATTCATTATGCCTTTCTTTTTTTTTGTATTAACGTGTTAAGATGTTTTTCTTTCCCAATAGCTGTTATTTTTCAAAGCATGCTCTCAGCCAAACACCCCACGGGTTCCCCTGCCACTGTGTTTCGGGGGAACCCACGTATGCGATACCGGACTGCGATACCAGATCAGAACCTGCGTCCTCCTCAGTTTAGCAGAACACGCGGGATGACGCCAGAAGAGCTTTCAGGCAGACCTCGAGCCGGGGAGAAGGCGGCTTTCCCATGGGACATCACGCCGGCCACGGGCATCGTCTGCCACCCCTCCCCGGCCGAGCCCCGGGCCAGCAGTAAGCTTTTTAATTACAAACGCTGTGCTCCAAAATCGGATAAATAAAAAATTGGATAAATACACCTAATTGTTTTTTTGTTTGTTTGTATAAAGATAGGACATTTGAAATACAGTAAGAATAAAAAGTAAACAGGATCTACAGCACCTCTCAGAATAATTGTACCTTTCTTCATCTCCCAGGGTAACCATGGTAAATAACTGCTCTGTGCTCAGCACAGCAATTCGCTCACATTAGTCATTCTTGATGCTGAATTACCTTTTCACAAACAACCAGCCTGCGAACAATTAAACTATCATAAAAATGGGATTTTTCTCCTCAGAAAGCTTTGGGGTATGGCACGTTGATGACATTTTTCAAATTTTTGCAGGAAACCTTTCTTTGCTTGTGCAGCAAATACCAGTGGCCACCACTACTCATGCAAAATTATATTTTATTAAAATTACATTCAATAACAGAAGAAAAAACAATGCCAGATACAAGGTGGGCTGACCTCTCCAGTAAGGGCGGGGTGAAGCGGGGACAGCAGGTCGGGTTGGTGGACACCAGAAGATGCCATCCACCCAAACAGTCCTCCCCAAAACTGCTCCCCTACGTTTAAAAACGAACTCTCCTCCTTTATTGCAAAGAAAAGAAAGGAATCTGGTGAAATCAGATCCAGAGAAACTTATTTGACACGGGGGCTCAGCACCCCGCTCTTAACTGTGCTTTTTGTTATTAAACTAAAAAATAGTTAGAAAATCCTTACCTCCTGTTATTTTTAAAAATACTTCCAACAAATCAGACAAGTCGGTGTTGTGGTTTAACCTGGCAGGCAGCCAAACACCACACAGCCGCTCGCTCACCCGCCCCTCGCGGTGGGATGGGGGAGAGAATTAAAAAAAAAAGTAAAACTCATGGGTTGAGATAACTACAATTTAATAGGACAGAAAAGAAAGGGAAAATAATAATAATGATAGGGAAAATGATAATAATAATAATAATAACAATAATGATAGAATATACAAAATGAGTGATGCACAATGCAATTGCTCACCACCCGCTGAGAAATGCCCAAACAGCGATCGCTAATTCCTGGACCATGCCTCCTATTTATATACTGAGCATGACGTCACATGGTATGGAATACCCCGTTGGCCAGTTGGGTCAGCTGTCCTGGCTGTGCTCCCTCCCAGCCGCTTCTGCACCTGGCAGCGCATGGGAAGCTGAAATTCCTTGACTAATGTAAGCACTGCCCAGCAACAACTGAAACACCAGTGTGTTATACACATTCTTCTCATCCTAAATCCAAAACACAGCACTAGGAAGAAATTTAACTCTATCCCAGCTGAAACCAGGACAGTCAGGTAAAGTCCTCCTGCGCCCAGTGCCCCGATGGGTGCCCAGTGCTCCCCCGCCGTGCAAAGCACACGGACCCTCGGGCTCACAGGAACACGTGCATCGCACCATCGCCAAGTGTATCGGGCAAGAGGCCAGCGGAGCTGCAGGGTACAGCCTTCCTTTTGCTTCCTTACAGCAGATTTATCTTCCAACAAGATTTTAAATATATATATATATTGAAAACTGATTTTTTTTATCACTGCTGCATGCAAGCAGGGTGACTGTTTATAGATCCAGAACACAAATTGTGCCATAATCAAACTCTGTATTTGTGCAGACACCATATCACTGTCAGGGCATACTATTTATATCCAGAATATACTGCCTTTATGCGAGCAAAGCTTTGACTTCTGTGGAAGCAATAGATATAATAAACTTTTCTGACTTTGCTGTTGCTGGGTTTTATTGTTCAATCTCTTTTCCTTCATAATTTGTATGATATGGGAGAAAACTGTATCTCATGTCACCCAAAGCAAGTTACTTCTCAGGAGCTCCTGAACTTTTGGTCCCAGTGCAATTTCATTTTTTGCATCTCACAAATGACTCTTGTAAAGCTTGGAAATCAGAAATGATAGCCCCTTCCTTCAGCACCGTACATCTAAATTTGTGCAGTGCGATGTGGAAACCAAAACCCTAGCAGCAATCTGGATGGATTTACCAGACTGAAGGTACAGAGGACACAAACCACCTGTAAATTAGACGCATACTGGGCATACTCTGTTTGCTATTTTTACCTTTGAAAAATGAAGCTAAGCTACAAAAGGGTCATAAACACAAAGGCTGTATCTTTTAATAAATATGGTTGAATCCTATATAATGCACGCAGAGATATTTAAGAATTGAAAGTAGAAAAAATTATTTAGGTAATTTGCTGAAAAATAATTGTAAAATGTAATAAAACCTTCCAAAACTCTTTTTATCTAAGAAATATCAAGCGATTAATATTTCTCCTTGCAACTCTCCTATGCTCTTGTAAAACTGTGTTTAATGGGTGAGGAAAATTAAGGGATGATTTACCGAGGAGGTTTGCTGAAGGTGGAGCCGCAGCCCAGCGCCAGAGCTGCCCGTTACCCAGTGGGAAGCCCGTGCCCCAGCGCGGCTGGTGCCCACAAAGTCCTTTCAGAAGCAGCTGGGGTGACGGGACCCCAGAGCAGCACGTGCTGATTCGTGCAGGGACGAGCCGGGGGCCAGACCCCGGGGACGGGACATCGCCTTAAGGGCACGATAGCTTTAGCTTCACCTTCAGTTCAAACTGTGTTTGTTCACCAGGTTGAATGGACGCTGACAAGTGTGGGTTTAAATACATGGGATATTTAGGAAAATGTAATACTTTTTTTCACTCTATGTGTAATATTATACTTCTGCACACTTCTGATAATAGAATGAAAATTGATAATGTTCCACGTTAGCTTAATGGAAGTTCCTTTTCCGGTTGTTTTCTTCTCTGTTTCGATTTTTTACTGCAATTTCAACAGTAAAAACCTAAGGTGGCACTGCCTTAGCTTATATATTCCTTACTTCACAACAGGAAACAAATTCTCTAAGTTCTACAAATACTGAAAATGTGAATCCTATAGTATGGCACTATATTGTTTCCTGAATTATATATTTTCTGAGAACAGCAAGGGCTGTGTAGATTACATTTTCTCTCATTCTTTCCCAAACAGAGGAGTACCAGTTACTTTTACATGGATGAGCAGCACCATGGCTTCCTACAGCCTGGCAGGAGGCGAGCAGGGGAGTAGCCTTGAGGATGAACTGAGCAAACCAACAAACGTGGAGCTGATCAGAAAAGTCTGCAAAGCCAGTGGCCAGAAACTCTTTGAAAGTGCAGGCAGTGTAATTCTCTTAGCTCCTGCTCCTCTATGTACTGACATTTGATCAGCAATTTTGACCTTGTAACCTAACAATGGCTCTAGGTAGGTTATTTTACCTTATTCCTCATCAGACCACTGAGCATATTTGCCTGGAAGCCCCTGCTCTGCCCACACCTGCCGCACGCTCCATTGGCAGCTACGGCCAACTCTGAAACCTACTGACAGCTCGCCTGGAGCGCAGAAACCCATGCGCTCAGGAGAAGTGCAAGGAAGCAGCAGCAGAACAATCCGCATCAGATATCCTTCATGATTATCGGCGAGATCTCTATTAGTCTGCCGAGGAAGTACAGATGGTGCATGGTGCCCTCGAGGTGGTTCATTGGGAGGTTAGTACCATGCATAATGCACCTACGGTCCTCCCGCAGACCTGCCATATGCAAGTCTTGGAGCCCTCCTTAAAATACAGCGAGCTTATATGACATGGAGAAAGGCCACTTGAGGTCAAAAGCCACTATAGCTACAAAAAAGGCTACATGCATTTTATTACATGATTTTCTTACTTAAGGCCTCAGTGGTTAAATATGATGAAGTTCTTGAAGGAGCTGTGCTTTGTCCTGAAGGGCTGCCTGGGGTGCTCTGGGTGAGCAAGCCTTTTAAAGCCCTCTTGTAATCCACCACAGCAAAGGATAACCATCTATGCGCTACACAGAAGTCAGAATAGAGTGGTTGGAAATTAAACAGCATTTCCAACAGACTTCTCTTTTCTACTATTACGTATGTCACTTCTAGCATGATGGCAAAAAGCCGATGGTAAACCTAATAGCTTGTTTCTACCAGCATGCAAAAGTATTTTAGACTGAAGGAACCAACAGCTGGATGTAGAAAGACAGTGCAGCTCTCAGGTACACAGACTACAGAAATTAGAAGGCACACAGTGCTTACCGCCTTAAAATGATTCGATAATAACAGGCATATCTGGCCTTCACCCAACAAAGCGGCAACGGACACGGCGGAGCTCATGTCCCACCGAAGCTGCCCTCCAGCAGGTAGGCTTCCCCAGGGAATGGCAGCGTTTGATGAATGAGAAACGGATAGCCTATCGAAGACTCGTTAGCTGACAGCCCCTGACTGGCCCGGCGGAACCGCGTGCAGTAAAACCCTGCCAAGATCAGGCTCGTTCAGCACCCTGGAAGAAAGCTTGCTCGGCCCTGCGCTGGAAACTTCCCAGAGGGGCTCCGGAGGGGAGGCACGCACGGAGCGCCGGCGGCGGCTCCGTCCGGGCGGTCACGCGTGAGCCGGGAGTTGTGAAGAGCAAAGACCAGATGAATTTCCCCAGGTTTCAGTTTACCGAAACTTCCTCACGTGCACTGGGAAAGCCCTTCAGTTAGAGCAGACCACGCTAATTTTTCAATACTCAGAGATAAAAGGAGAGGTAATATTTTACCCCAAAGGCTCGTATTTAATTAATTTATTATACAGGTATGGGTATCTGTTTCTAACTGGAATGGATGATGATGGGGGAAGCTTGTCCTTGTTTGCAGGCTTATTGGCAGGTCTCATGAAGATACTGTGAGCATCCTCTCACAGCCCTGGCTCACCACGGCTGCACAACACCAGTAACGTGAATATTCAAATGCTTACGGGCAGCAACATTTGAAAGACTTATCTTTCTGTTAATTTTCTTTTCTTTTCCTCTATGTCTCTCCCTTTTTAATCTTTCTCAGTGCAGAGCAGTTATAACCTGATTAATTAAGCTGACCACTCCACTGAGATTTTGTAAATTGGGTTATAAACTGAGCAATTAATAACCATTATAAATACGAATATAAATTGGCACTCCACATTTTGGTATGAGTTGCAGGCAGTCCCTCTCCTTCTTTTCTGGCCGGGGAGCGGCTCTCCCGCCCCGCGGTGCTCGGCAGTGCTGGACCGTGCCCCATTCCCATTATTTTGCAGAGTCCTGACCTGAATTCCGATGGGAGAGGGAAGCACTGCCTACTGACGCTTCACGGCGTTTCCCTTCAGTTCAATACCAGTGTGTTGGCTGCTGGTTTCAGCTTTAGGAAAAAATACCTATTCAGATCACACAAATCTTTTACATAACCGTACATCAGCATTTTACATTCTTACTGTGTATTTTGAAAATAAAGGATACATTTAACTCAACAGTATTTATTTCCTAAGCCTGGAAATACGAATTTACTTTTAATTTCCTTGTGCAGGCAGTATTTTATTTATTTATTGCAGTTTCTTTCCTTACTCACTGAACATAAGGTCCTCAGCCTAGCAAACTGAGACAAACCCAGCAGATTTACCCCACAGACAACAGTTTACCTACGCTTAGATGCAATTTTGCTTCCAAATTCCCCGCAGTATCCTTTAAATGAAGTGCCAGGTGCTGTTTGAAAGACTTTCCAGAACACCTTAATGCTGTGAAATAAGGATTCAGATGATCCTAATTTAACATGGCCTGCCCCATCCCAGCTCCACGTTCACCTCTTGGAGAGAGGCCACAGGAACGCAGCACCCGTGGCAGGGAGCAGAAGTGGGCTGCGTCCCCCTCCAGGCCTGAAAACGTGCCTGGAATACTTTTTCTCTCGCTCTTCTTTTTTTTTTTTTTTTTTCTTTTTGTGTCTGTTTGGTTTGATTTGGGTTGGGGTTTTTTAGTTTTTTTTGTTTGGGGGTTTTTTTGGTTTTGCGTGTAATAACATGTTTTTTCTCCCAGTGAATGACTGGTGTTCTACAGACCTGTATCTTTCGAGATGCTGCCACCCCCAAACAGTCCTAAAATCATAAGGATTTTATTTAATCTTTCTCAAAACAGAGAAACTGGCTGCTTATTGTGAACACAAGTGCACTTTTTTAGTAACTTGCTGAAGCTGTCGCACACAGCCAGGAAAGCGATTCAAAATCCAAATGTCGACAAGTTGCTGCGAAAAATCTCACAAGAACACATTTACAAATCTCTCTACCGCAGTAAGAAAATAATAATTAAAGAAAGATTCCACTCTGCGTGGAAGCAGCGCTGTGTTTGAAATAAACCCGCTCTTAGACATCATTGCAAATTTATCAGAACATGTTGACTTCATCTGTTTCCAGATGAGAAGAACGCACAGCTCTCGGCAAGCTGTTCTCATTTATAATACAATGCCCTTGTAGTGTTGGCAAATGGGAAGTCCCAGAGCTGGTGAATACACAGAAACCTTCATCTCCAGCTAACAATCCCTCAGGACCCTATTTGTAACGAAATGGCCTTTGCATGCACATGCAAAACTACGCAGTTGGAGTGCTTGGCAGAGAGGCTGCGGATTTTAGTCCCAGTCCTTTTAAAAAACTTTATGCTTATTCACAAAAAAAGCCTTTGTAGAGCTGGCTTAACAAAGGAAATGGCTGTGTTTCCACTGCCACGGATAATCCCAGCTCAATTACTTCCGATTTACTGGAATAGCAATCCAGAGAAGTCATTTCGCTGAACACAATGTGACAGCACTGCAGACATACTGTCTTTGTATAATTAAAGCAGAAGAAAGACTCCTCTTATAAGTTTAATACACGAGTCAGTTCCAATCTGGTACAACAAGATTTCCTCCACATGATATTTCTCTCTTATACTTTGAGGTAAAGAGAAGAACCCTAACTTAGGGAATTTTGGACAGTATCCTGAGCTGATATCAAGCACCGTATCACCAAAGTCATTAATTAACGTTAGACTAGAAATTGGCTCTCCTACTAATTTAAATTGATCAAAGTAATACATTACTTTTTCACAAACTAGAAATTAATCTTAATTCGCAATGCAGATAAAGATATGTACCTTCCTCTGTTTTTTCGAATTCACTGGAGGCCTTAATATATATATTGGAAACCTTCATACTCACCTACAGTTCCAAAGGTCACCTGCACCCTGGTTTCCCACTGCTTTTATTCAGGGTTACCATCTTTAAAATAGATACAGATCTAAAGATACGTTATACGGACTGCCTTTACATCCGAAGGTAAATGCAATTAACGCGATAGATGAATTGCCTGCAAGCAGAGGGAGCTCTGACTCTTCTGAGAACGGACTCGGTGGACCGGACCCTCAGGGCAGTGCCAGC
>NW_009189886.1:0-5716 GCF_000690835.1 Fulmarus glacialis
GAAACGCGTCTGCGTAACGAGGTCATCGTGTCTCCCTTCACCAAATGGAAGGGAATGGGCAGCGGGGAAGCGACAGGGTGTCACTGCAGCCTCTTTATTTCTTAAGATAAATAAGTTTTGGGGAAAAAAAAAAAAAATTGCAGTCCAAAAGATATCCGTGTATTTTGAGATAGAAAACACTTTTTCTCAGGGCGTGGGGGGGCTGGTGCCCCCTGCCCCCCCCCGAGCCGAGCCGCAGGGCTGTGCCCCGTCCCCACTGAGGTGATGTCCCAGCACGGTGAGTCAAACTGGTGGGCAAAACCAACCGTGTTCGGGCTGTAGGAAACGCAGAGCGACAGATCCCAAAGCTGTGTTACGCTTCCACGTAGAGAGTAACCACAATTTCATCTTTATTCACATTTTTTCCTCTTTTTTTTCCTCTTTCCACAGACAATATGCAGAATCATTTTAATAAAAATCTCAATGGGGAGATGTGAGTGTTTGGTGCATTCGGACCTTGGGGTGTTCTGCACTTGCTGTGGCTGCTCCCAGGCTCCAGACCAGTAGGAAAGAGGGTGATATTTCCAATGCCCTTGGAAGCTGTACTGGTTTGGCACAGGCTGAATGTGGGGGTCCCTCGCAGCCCCCAGGAGCTCTGTGCTGGAGGGGGGCAGGACAGTAAGTCAAAAGAGCGATAGAGTATTTCTTTGTTCGTTCTTTTCCTAATAGGTGAATTGATGGTGTATCTATATTTTAAGTGTTATTCTGACACCCCTTCCCCTTATCCAGGGTCTAAAAGACTGTAGGAGTGATAATTGCTGTCATTTTTCTCTAATTTGTTAGACTATGGAGTGATTTCTGCAGGGAAAAGTAGGTAACTATGCTTCTTCAGTTGAGAAAATGACAGAAAAGGCACCTGAAATGAATGAGCAGGATATATAAAATGGTCAGTGTCACCAAGAAGGCAATAATATGAGAAATAGGAGGCATAAAATTCATATAAAGCCCAAGGGAAGATGCAGAGGAAGAATAAGTTCTTTCATCCTCTATAATGGAGTTGCAAAACTCATTGCCCCAGCAGATTTGTTTGAAAGCCAAATTTTATAAATTATTTAAAATAAATAAATAAAAAGGGGACAAACTGAGGTTGCTCCTGGTGAAGCTCTTGGGGCAGCAGTAGGAAAGCGGGAGGGTGAATATTTGGGGAGGGCCAATGGAAAGTAAACCTTTAGTTGGCTTTATGTACAGAGGAGAAAAAAAGCTGTGGCATTTGATTTGATTCTAGTTTTTCATTTACTTTCTCAAAGGCCAAACTTGGGTTGGAAATATGCTCCAGGGTTGGAACGGCTTTCAGCAAAAGCACATAGCTAACCTGTAAATAGAGCGGGGAAAACTCCCTGGGACGACACGGTGTGGTTGGTGCCACTTGAAGTGATGCTGGAGACCTAGAGGAGCCCTTGGGGAGCCCTCTGCGATGGTGGGGGACGGCTCGGGCGGGAAGAAACGGGCAAGAGTTGAGATGTTCTTGCAGGACAGATGCAGGGAGCTCACTTCATGGTTTATACGTGTCCCAGGTATTCCTTTCCTCTTGGGACCTTCCTCTTGGGAAGGCCCTGCTGATGTTACATGGTAGTCATAACTAAAAAGAAAAAAGGTAATCACATTTTTGGGAAAAACATGCATGTCAGTTGAGGTTGTAACTGAGAGCAGTATTGACTACTACTTTGATTCTTATTTTCACTGGTGCTAATAGACTAATATAATTTTTCTTCTTTATTTCCCTGGCTTTTGATTATTCATTAAACAAATTTTAACTGTTGACAAAAAAAAGATCAGAATGTTGCATTGCTACATACACGGCCCAGCAGAAAATGCAAAATGTGAACATTGAAGGAGCCCGAGGAGATATACTGAGCTATGTGTGCAAGATCTCTGGCATACAGAATTACACATGGATCTCTTACGTTTTACTTTACTAGCAAGCCTGAGCAACTTCGATACATGGCCTGTATCTTGAAGAAGAGATATTATTGCTGATAACTCCCATATTTTTGGAGCTGTTCTTTCTTTCTCCTGCCCCAGTGCTGCGTGTTTTCATGCACGCGGCCTCTTCCCGCCTGTCGCCCCAAAGGTGGGGGGGCGGTGGTGGTCCCCAGACCCTCTGGCTGCCCCAAGGGCTGCCCACCGCGCTGACCTGGGAGCTGGTGCATGGCTGCAGAAAGCTGAGGAGCGCTTTGCTTTTGCTAAATATTTTGACCATGCAAACTCAACCATTTATTTTCATACCAGTGTCCCAGTCGAGCCTTGTTTTAATCCATAGCATTCAGGTCTGGTGGAACGATGGGCCAGAGGGAGCAGAAATCCCTGCCATAGAAATGTCATTGCAGGCAGGCTCCCTAGCTGGCATTTGGGCTAGGTAGTATGATGAATAGCTTTCCAAACGATAATCTGGAATCTGATGAAGAGCACAAATACAGGAATTACATCACATGCAAAATATGCCCCTTTATAAATGAGCACAATTCACTGCAGTACTTCACATTAATGGAACATTAAACACTGTCCCTTTTAAGCAAGGTTGTTTCTATGGCAACTGGACCCGATTGCTGGGATCTGGCGTGTCTCTGCTCCGTGCACCGATGGTGGGAATTCTGTTCTCGTCTTTTTCCCATTTAGATAGGCAGCGAGTTGCAGTCGGTGCAAGGGATGGTGATAACCCTGGAGCTCCAGAGCTTTTCTCTTTTATGCAGTCTTGCACAAGTGCCCGCGTTCTGCCCACTTGCTCGTGAGAGAATTGTGCAATTTTTGGAGGGGAGTGAGATGTAAAAACTTGCAGTCCCATCATGGGCTGATGGTTAGTCGTGTGTTTGAGGTCTCCATTGCACCTTGCCATGATCTACCCATTCCTCCGGTGCCGGAAAGCCCCAGTCCCTCCAGCTGGAGACCTCACTGGCCACCACTGCCCATGTTAGCCTTCAAAACGCCCTAAGCTCATTTAAACAAAGCAAGGCCCAAATGCTTGCAGTACCCTTGTGTGCTCCCTGCTGTTTGCCGTGCGGTTTTGCTTTTCTTTTCAAGACTGATTCAAAACAGCTTGAAAATGTCTGTAGACTGCTGGTGACAGCACTGGACTTGGAGACGCTGATCATCATTCAAAAGGGAAAAATAGAAATGCTTATTAAATGGCATAAAAGGTCCTGATGATTGGACTGAACTAATTAGTGAGTGCAGTATCCATGATAAGCAGTAAGTGCAAAACTGTATCATTTTATTGTCTATTACAGAAAGAGTATTTAATGAGATTTTGGGGGTGTAACACTGCCACAACGGCACCAACTGCTGTTCCAAGTGTGTTGTGCCTCTTCATCACTTTTTTCACAATAATGATACACAAAACTTATACCACAACTCTTCCTTCTAAAAACTTTGCGACAGAAAAAAAATCCTTCCCTACTTTCTGTAGCTTTTGAAATATACTTTAATCAGGATTACTGAAGTACTGCGTATAAAATACAGCACATCCATAACAAGAAATTATAGATGTGGAGCAATGCTTTGAGAAATCACTGCTCCCCTTTCTCAAAGGGCTGAAGAATATGCACGGTGTGTAACTATAACCGGTTTTCCCTATGGTGGATACTTTATGGTCTTGAAAGGAATGTGAATTACCTGCAAATATCTAATGATCCTCAGCCCATGATCTGAAAAAAACAGGGCAAATAAATCTTTCCCAAATAGCGCGATTTAAGTGCCTCCTGGAGCAGGGAGCTTTCACGCCACTGGCAAAGTTCCAAGTGTGTTCGTATATACCTCAGCTCCTGTGCCAGTTTTTAGCTCAAATTATTCGTGCTAACTGCACTGTGGCTTGGGTGCAAAGGTGGAGCTTGTCTTTGGGTGGTTTTTTTTCTCTTTAATGCCAGATGTGAAGGTTTTTTGGGTGGTTTGGGTATTTTGATTTTTTGGGTAAATGCGTTTCCATTAGCAGTGACAGTCAGCGCTGCTCTCCAGTTAAATTAAGCTACTCCATCCCTTGGCTGCAGTACCGGTGAAGCCGGTCCCCGACCGCCTCGCGGGACGAGGAGCAGCGGGAGGGTGTACGTGGGACGCGGCACCCTGCTCCGCCCGGAGAAGGGGGAGTCCAGTGGCAAAGCCATTATTAGGTTATGCAATCTCTTTACATTTAGTCACTAACTAAACTCATCTGTAAGCCCCAAATCTCAGTGGATTACAATTATCCAGCGTATTTAATGTTGCCCTTTGTCCTGATGCCTTGTCCTTCTTTTTTCTCTTTTTACAAACCTCTTACTGAATCAAGACAGATCTGTCTCTATAGAAACAGATTCGGGGGTTTTCTGCAGTAATTTCTTAAGTGTTTCATTTAATAAATGTTCTGAAATTTAAAGGTGGGGGGAGATATAATGAGGAATAGGGAACGATCGGTTATGAAGATCTCAAATCAATGAATTAAGGGAATGTTTTACCTTAATGGAGGGGGGAAGGGGAAGAAAAATTACAGTGGGTTTTATGTTTCATCAACATTTTCATATACATGAAAGAATGGAAATATTTAAATGACTTTTCAACCAACAGTGGCCACCTCAAATAACCAAAATCTAATGGAAAATAAATAAAAATTTAGAGGAGTTCCTTTCACTGACGAATTTATCTCCCTGCTGTCAGTGTTTTCCCCTCTCTGAAGACAATAGTTCAATGTTTCTTTGGTTAAATCCTCTCCTCTGTTTATTATACCTTGTGTTGTTTGGAGTACTATATCAGCTGCAGATTTCCTGCTCAATTCCCAGCAAGTGCTGTAGTTCATTCCCATATAGACTTCACTTTGTGCGGGGGGAGCGCATACCAAACACTTATTTTCCTTGGGAAACTGAGTTAAACCAACCTGGCTGTTGGGTCAGCCCTGGAGCATCCCCCCTCTCTGCAAGGGGAGGCTGGAGGGGAAGACCCACGAGGGCTGGGACCAGAGGGGCTCCATCCTCGCGGGGGCCAGCGGGGCTGTCCCTGCCGGTCTCACCGTCCCCAGCGCGGCGGCAGCCGTGATTCCACATAGCGGTTGTATCTCCTTGGAAAATACTTGACTAGTACCTCATTTATTCTTCCTCTGTGAGCAGATGCCATATAAATATACATTTCTTTGGTTTGAGTTCCTAGGAAATTATTCAAAAGGGTGAGTTGACTACATCTTGGTTTAGATTTATCTGGTTTTTTAAGGCATACTTTTAGCAAGTAATAGAAATTCTAATAAATGCTTGTACAGTCTATACTTTCAAAATACCCTGGAAAAATAAATGAATGCACTATTCTAGCTATGACATTAGCAGGTGCTGTGTGGGCAGTTGTTTTACAGAAACAGTAACGATCTCTTTAATGGCATGATGAAAAGTCAAATAAAAAATATGATGTTTTTACTGCTGCAAATGGCTAATTTTAAAAAGTCTTTATATGCTACATTGTCTTCTGCAGAAAGCAAGGTGGTCTCGTAAGACTTCACGTTATTGACAATAATGTCTAAAATAAACCAGGTGGTAAATATCTAAAGCATTCATACAAAGTTTACTCTAGGAAGTAATTTCACCTTAAAGTTATGCCGTGTGGTCTGTTTTGTTTGGAGTAATGCAAGTGCCTTGTTCTCGCTGGGTTCTTCAGTTAGAAACAGGTCCTGTCCAAAATACCTCATGGGAGCAGAAACACTTCATCGGCAGTGTGCCCAGGTGGCCAAGAA
>NW_009189887.1:0-6501 GCF_000690835.1 Fulmarus glacialis
ACTGCTGGCTAATGTTCAGCCGGCTGTCAGCCAGCACTCAGGTCCTTTTCCTCTGGGCAGTTTTCCAGACACTCTTCCCCAAGCCTGGGAACACTTTATTGCAGTGTTAGGCATACACCACAGCTGATGCAAGGGAAGTGGTGAGAGCGTTTGGTCAGGGGTGGGGAAGGAGAGAAGGATGGAAGAGATAAACAAGGTGAAGTGGACCCTGCTGTTCTGGCTGTGAAAAGACACTAGATCAGCTCAGCTGTAGTGCACCCTGAGAGCGTGGCTCTGCGTCCTGCTGCATCAGTTCACGGGTGATATAACTGTACTGAAGGAAATACATAAGGCTGAAATAACAGTATTATGTCTTATAAGGCAGAGATGCTGTGAAATAGACTGATTCAATTTTCACCTCATCTGCTATGGTTGCAGCCTCAAATAGATCGAGTCTATGTTTGTACACCTGTAAAACACAGTCATTTTTTTTATATCGCACGCTATTAAGATTGGGTTAATTTCTTACTAGAGGATCCCCCAAAAAGAAATCACAACTTGGGAAATGAATCCATCACTGTATTTGTATTGCTAAGGTTAACTTTTCCAAATTTGGGTCTCTGATAGTAACGTATATGCCATTTTGAATAGTGGCTCTGTTGATCTGGTTGCCTTGTTCTACTTCCACCTTGAAAGTGGACACTGCTTTATTTTAGCAAAAGGCTCTAGATTTTGGGATCTCCTAGATTCCTCTGACGGTAGGGATGATGTGCCTTTTCCAAACATGCACATCCTTTCTTCTAGGGCTGATGTCACCACCAGTTCTTTCACTATGCCTCTTTCTACTGTAGACCTGTCGTCATATATTTTCACTTTCTAATTATGTACAGAGGCATTTCTGGAAGGAAAATCGGTGCGAGAAGATTCTTTTTTTTTTTTTTTTTGTGCTAGTATTGGTAATGGTCTTTGTTCTGCAAGCATTCTTGAAAAAGAACAACAAAAACGTATTCAGCAATTATGTGAAAAGTAAGAAAATATAATTGTTACTTTTTACAAGGTTGTGTTCAAATTATATTTTTCTTACAAGGCCAAGTTCAAACTTTACTATGGCAAAACTTCCATTGTTGTGAGTTTTTTATTTTATTTTATTTTATTTTTTAACTTCAGCAATTGATTTTATATTTTCAAAATCTCCAGTTACTGTTTGGACCTGATTCTCCTCTCACTGCTGAAAGACAGGAATTTCAGGAGGGTTGCTTCTGACTTACAGTGGGGCAGCTGAGAAGAGAATTAAAGTGCAATCGTTCAGCAAAATTTACTATTCATGGCAAATCAGTCTTTTTTGTAAGGAATATTCTTCTGAAGTGCCTGTTATATCTGTGTCTTCAGCAGAAAGCTTGAGCTAGAAAATTGTCAAATTGTGTAAGATAGTTGCATAGTTTCTGAAGTGCCAAACACTACAGCATCTTACCCTTTTTTAAAATTTTCAGGAGAAGTTTTGACAAGTGATTAAACTGATGCAGACTTCAGAACACTAGAAGCCTGGGACGTAAAATAACTAAAACTGAAGGTTTGAAAAGAATTATAAATTTCAATGGTTTTTCACTTCCTAGCTTAAAGTAGATATGGCATAAAATACTTAAATCCAAGCCGCTTTTCTCAGTGATGTTTGGAGTGGTTTGGATAAAAATGGATCACTTAGAACTCTTTACCTGGAACATCAAAATAAACCTCAAAGTTTTTTTTTTCTGAAGGTGTGCTGTTTTAACGTTAACTTTTTCATGGGATTCTGTGTGACTTGGATTTCTGCTGTCCTGATTAATAACACATCAGGATCAGCACACATCTTTGCATAGGTTTCTGAGACTCTGCATCATATTGCAGATGCAGAAATACTGGAAAATGAATGAGAGACTTTCTGTATATCCTTCCCAAATGAACCAGAAAATAACAAAACTATAAAGAAATATTTTGTTCCATTACGCTTTGCGCTTCTGGTACTAGACCGAAGTTCAGACTAATTTCTGAACCTCTGAATGTTTGTTTAAAAAAACAGGGTTTTTTAATCCAAGTCCTGGCAGGGAGAATGGCTTCTCTTTTCTCAGTGGCTTTCTTTCCTTCTGTCGCCTCCCACCTTCTCGCCAAAGTGGTGAGGTGTGGATTGGAGGAGTGAATGACAAGCTGGGCAGAAAACAGCCTAGATTGTCAGGCTCAGAGGCACAAAGTCCAACTAAGTGTTTGATTGGCAGGGAGGTACCACTCATTGCTCATGACCTGGATGGTGGGATAGACTGCATTCTTAGCAAGCCTGTGGCTCATATCAAATTTGAGCAAGCACTCAATACTGCTAAAAAGCAGAGGGACCATGACAGGCGAGCCAGCAATGTGGTCGGCAGCTGGAGCACAGGAGGTATGAGGAGAGCCTGAGAGAGCTGGGTTTGGTCAGCCTGTGGAAGAGAAGACTTGAGGGAGGTCATATTTCTCTCTCCACCTAACTAATGTGGGTAGGGGGCAGAGATGACAGAGACAGAGAGATGCACAGCGATAGAACAAACACAAGTGGCGATACAGGAAATTACAACTTGCTGTAAGAATTATTTTTTTTTTAACCTGAGGGGTGGTCAACACTGGAACAGGTTGCCTAGGGAAGTTATGGGTTCTCTATCCATGGAGATATTAAAAATGCTTTTGGACACAGCCCTGAGCAATCTTCTTTAGATGATCCTGCATAGAGCATGGGATCGGAGTAGTAACCTCCAGAGGTCCCTTCCAGACTGCAGTTTTCTGCAATTCTTAGAGGGGCATTATGAATACTTGTGGGGTACTGCTCTTCGTCTGCAAATCCGTCAGCTGTAGGTGGTTCCAGAGTGTCGTGGTTTAACCCCAGACGGCTGCTCACTCATTCCCCCCACAATGGGATGGGGGAGAGAATCAGAAGGGTAAAAGTGAGAAAACTCATGGGTTGAGATAAAAACAGTTTAATAAGTAAAGCAAAAGCCGTGCATGTAGGCAAAGCAAAACAAGGAATTCATTCACTACTTCCCATCAGCAGGCAGGTGTTCAGCCATCTCCAGGAAAGCAGGGCTCCATCACACCTAACAGTTACTTGGGAAGACAAATGCCATCACTCCGAACATCCCCCTGTGTCCTCCTTCTTCGCCCAGCCTTATATGCTGAGCATGACGTCATATGGCATGGGATATCCCTTTGGTCAGTTGGGGTCAGCTGTCCCAGCTGTGTCCCCTCCCAACTCCTTGTGCTCCCCCAGCCTGCTCGCTGGTGGTGTGGTGTGAGAAGCAGAAAAGGCCTTGGCTCTGTGTAAGCACTGCTCAGCAGTAACTAAAACATCCTTGTGTTATAAACACTGTTTTCAGCACAAATACAGAATATAGCCCCATACTAGCTACTATGAAGAAAATTAACTCTACCCCAGCCAAAATCAGCACACATGTGTCATTTTAAATCCAGTTCTATTAATGATGATGGTATCACAGCAGAGACCTGTGATCTTTTAGTATCAGTATCTGTCTAGGAATGCAGAACCTTTTCTTTTGGATGCAGGCTACACTACTGGCCAATTCTTCCCATTACCTTTGAACTAGAATAATGTGAAATGAAGTTGTTCCTTTGAAAGTGAATGTTGGTACAGGATACACAACTCACTGTGTACCTTGAACCTGAAATCAGTGTTCCACAATCTGCAGTACTTGTTAGCCATGAGTTTCTCAGTGGAGCCAATCTGTCATGATCTAACAAGGCTTTAAATGGCCTGGGTTTTACAACTCCTGGAAGTATTGCTCCTCCTGTGTCCATATAGTCATATTACTCACTAGACTTGAACATCTGAACTGGATTTTACTCAGTAGAAAAGAGATATGGATAATCAATAAAGAATAAAAAAGGCAGGCATCTATGTTTTGGGGGTTTTTATCTGCATAAATGTAAAGGAACAGCTCTGTGAGAGAGAGAAGTATTATCATTACCATTTCACTAGAGGAGACACAAGGGCATGTCTGGGTGGTTGGTGGTCATTCAGGAGGACTATAACAAAGCAAGTAGCTAAGTGCTTTAATTTGTTTTGTAAATTAGAAAGTTTTTATAACTACAGTAAGTGATAACTAGGAAGAAGGAAAAGTCATAACCAACTCAAAACTTTAATAATATCAAAGAAAAATTATCACCACTCTTTTTGTTTTTCTCTGATTTTCATGTGAAAGATTTAATAGCAGCACATTTCACAGCAGGATAGCTGGAAATAGCTTTACTGCCAAGAGAACACTTGTGAGCAATGAAGCCAAAAGATTTTTACCACCACACTCTCTAGCAGTTTACTAGGATTAAATCTTCAGTCACTTGCTTGAAGGTGATTATGAGATGAACTGGGGTAGGCTATGATGCATGCAGTCAATTTTCTTTCGTCTAATGTCAGCCGTAGTTGCAACAAACCTTAAAAACAATCATACTAGGAAGTATATTTAGCTTTCTACTCACTAAGTCATGTACCTTTAATTTCATTTTCATAAGAATTGAAGTCTTGAGGAAGAGGAGGAACGTTAGCCAGAGGTTTTGCTTACTTGATCTCAAAAAGTTAGAGAAAAGCTAATTTCTTTCAAAATAAACAGTCTTAGATAGGTATACCACACAAAATACAATTACTTATGTAGTCCTTCTGAAAGAAGGGTTAGCTTTCCTTTTGTACCATGAGTTAGATATTTTCAAATCACCATTGTTAACTAAAAGCATTTGACGAGAAAAAACAGAGTCCGCTGAGCTACCTCTGAACCAGAGCTTCCTCTGAAGTTCAGTTTGATGTTTGTATAAATTAGTGTAATAGCAAGTATCACACTCTTTAAAATCTCAGTAGACCTGTAGGCTTTATTACATTTAAGCATGGCTGTGTGCTTCAGAAAAGACAAATTGTATTTGCAATGCGATACAGTGTGGGTTCACCACTTACATCATCATCCCAGCTATAGGGTTTCAAATCAAATTCCTCCAAACTAATTTGTATCCATGGATTTCATGTTGGGTTTACAAACCCTGATTTGTAAATAAAGTCAGGTCTCTGAACCTGATGTCTGGCATATTTTTATATTCTTTCCACTTCAAAATTCACATTGTCACAGCTATTCTCATCATTGTTTTGGTCATTTTTATGCTCCAAACCTACTCAGTAAATTGTACGAATATCCTAACAGCTTTTTTATTCCCCTCTAGTGTTTGTATTACCATGTAAACTTTTTAGTTTGGTGCTGACTTTAGTTATCATTAGTTATTTCTTAGTTTCCCATTGCTACAAAAATTAAATTGCTGTTTATATTAAACTCACACCAGAAGAATAATAGGTGAAAATTCCACATAATTTCTCTTAAGAAATAATTTTAAAGTTCTGAAGTTGATTGAAACTTCCAGAAGCTAACTAGATTAAATGCTACAATTTCATGTATCTCATACTTCCATTTTATTTTCTTGCAGTAGGAGATTTTGAGTTTGCCAGAAACTGATACGATTCAAGAAAAGGACTTGTATCAACATGAGGCATTCTGCCTGAGGAAAAAAGTTTGGCATAATATGACATGCATCTGGTTGTACCAAACATTGCTCAAAGTAAATCAGTTTCTTAAAAAGTGAGGTGTGCCTTTGTATCAATGAATAGTATGTTGACCTCATTTGCTCAACACTTGCAAAGATAAATGTGCAATTTCAGAAACTTTCAGCCATGATCTAGCGCAGAGATATTTACTATTTTAAACCCAAAAAATCATTTCACTTTGAGGATGCTGAAGAAGATGATGAAAATTCCTCCAGATTATAAAAGCTGTGTTCTCAAAGCTCTATTCCACTAATGCGAGCAGCTGTTTGAGAAGTAAGATATGCAGCATTCACTACATTAACCTTCCTCTGTTCAGAAGAGAGATTCAGGTGAGCTGTGTGTTACTTGAGAGATCTTTCAGTGTTGTGAACAACAATTTCAAAATGTTTATGTGTACACAACAATACGTAAGTGCCAACCACTTAGGAGGAATAAGTATCACAGTGATTCACACTGTGGAAATTTGTTTAAATTAAGTTTCTGAAATGACTCTTCAATTCTTCTCCCCTCTATAGATTGATTGTAAATATGCATAATTGGAACCTCCACAGTATAGCTGTATTTGGCCGGATAAATTACAGTGTTGATTAAGTATCCTCAGAACTCCAGTGTCCATTTCCTAAAAACCTTTGGCACTAAAAGCGATTGTTGAAATCCCATGATTGAAGAAAAATTTTGAATAAATTGAAGGATGTGATGGATTTCTTGCTGATCAGACTTACACTTTTTTTTTTTTTTTTTTACATGCGAACAGCAAGACATACTAAAGTGCTTTTGATCTCTAAAGGAAGTTTTATTAAAATACAGAAGATCTGAAACTGCTGGGTGTGGTAGATTGACACAAAAATTTTGAAATTTATCTTCTTTCTTATCTATTGCTTCTTTGCAGAATAATTTTTGTTGTTTTGGGGGGGGGGGGGGTTGTTTGT
>NW_009189887.1:6532-15333 GCF_000690835.1 Fulmarus glacialis
TTTTTTCTAGGTGAGGTTTCACAGTTCAGCTGAGCTGACCTAACTGCTTGCTGACACTAACGGAGACCATTTCACCCTCTGGTCTCACCTCCAATCTTAGATTGATTCTAGTTATTATCTGATCCCTATGTGAGTTGGTACAGCAGAAAATTATGCTTTTTCTTTTTTGTTGTTTTTTTTTATTCCCCTTAGATAAGTTAATTTTCCATCAGTTTAATGAGCTAGGGGACAAGAATGCAATCTGGGCTTGCATAAGAAAAGTGCATAATGGTTCTCTGTTTGTAATGATCCAAAATTGACTTTCTCGCTTATTAATGATTCAACAGACTGAAATTGTCTTATGTTATGTTGACCTGAAAGGGGGGAAGGAAAAAAAAAAGCCCCAAAAAAAACAAAAAACAAAATCCACGAAACTGTAAAATATTTTTGGAGCACTTTATTTATATTCAGAAGTGTTGAAACACTGTATCTTGACTTTCGTGTTCTGAAAGAAACCATAAACTGCATCCTGTGTCCCTGAGCTATGTAACACCTAACGAGATTTGTAATTCTGGTCCTTCACATACCTCTTTTTCTGTCACCATGGATTGCCTGATATATTCTAGCAGTTTGAGCTGTGAAAGAGACAGGAGAGCATTAAGGAAAGTGTAGTTACAGATTTTTATCCCAGAGTAATAAAGGAGTCAACAATTTGTCCAAACTACAAACCCCCATGTCCAGTAACTGTAGCTCTGGAGAACAGGAATAGTGCAAAGCAACATAATTCAGCCTGCAAAAGCAAAATGCTTCAGTCCACATGAGCCAACACTCAATAATGGTTAAGCAGGATTCTGAATAATAGATGTGAGCTGTATATGCAGACCTGGGAGGTGTGTTTAAGGAAAGGATTTTTTTTTGTGAAAAAGGGTGTAAAAATGATGCAGACAAAGGTGGACAGTCATTTTTTAACAGAAAAAAGTCTTACTTTTCTTTTAGCATATGGAATAGTGTACTGGGTAGGGTGTATATATATATGACAGAATAACAATACACCAATGAGGGAATAATAAACATGTCTTGCAGGTTTATTTGGTCATACTGTTCATAAATTCACTGGATAGGACACGAAATGTTCCTACCAAATTTACAGAGGAAGCCCATTGCATTGAACTATGTTTCCTCTGAAACTTTTTGTTAGAGGCGGTAGTGGACCTTACCTTTCTTACTGACCTGGCAATAAAAAATGGTCACTCTCTCATGCTGTGAGTAAGAACCAACTTTTCTTAAAAGAGAGACTACAGAGGTCATCTTAAAATGGCACCAGCAAAGCTGCCAGTGAGGACTCCCACCAGCACCCGTCCATCGTAAAGATGCTTTAAGCTTTGGAGGTTACTAGCACTAGCCCATCTGAAATACCTAAACAGAGCAGAAAGTACCACATGTGTGAAATGATTTTTAGTCACCCCAGCAAGCCTTACAGCCATTTCAAGTGGCTGCCTGTTCTGATGCTGGGAGGAAATTAGATTGAATGGCAAATCCTGATGTAAGTAGCAACTTTTGGAGTGATTTAAGACCTCGCAAAAAGGGTGAATGCTAAGCAAAGTAAGTAGCTGTATTCCAGGCTAGACTATCTAAAATTTCATAGCTCTTGTTAGTGTGAATACCTAGGCAACTTTGGCTATTATGCGGAGGTGATATCAATAACAATTTTCTGTGGCACCAAAGGTAGCAATGTGTTGCACAAAACCAACAACTCCTGCCTCCTGAGGATCCAGATAGGGGCATCTGGTTGGCAATGTGTTAAGTGTGCCACAGTGTACCTCCAGGCAGTAGATTTGCAGCTGCTTTTTTATGTTAGGAAATTCAGATTAGTTTTGCTGAGATACAAAGATGGTCTTATGTAGTTTGTCTCTTGCGTGATCTCTCATGCATTTTGAATTCAAGATTCTTGCCTCTTCATATGGAGAAACATACTGCAAATGTTTGCATTCTGCAGAAAAAGTGGGGATTCTGATGAGGTGAGGTGGTAAAAGGTAGATGCTCTATCTCGAAAAGACTTAATGCTTTTTAATCATAAATATATTAAAATGTAAACGGAATAGTATGAAGGACTCCAAGACACTCAGAATTTAGCCCAAAAGAAGGCTTCTTGTGGGAACATGTCTCAGAATAAATCTGAACCCAGAAATGCCTGTAAGTGCTACTTCCAAAAGAAACTGTAAAAAATGTTCAAAAATTAAAGAAGAATATTTTTATATTTGTTATTCCTTCCACTTATCTCTAGTTAAGCAAAAGATCCAGATTATTTTTCTTTGAAACATAAACAAAAAAATTGGCTGCATAATAGGAAGAGGTGCACATACTCGTAACTCAAGAAAGTTATTTCTTTTTGCCTTTTTGTGCCTGTAGGCTGGTAGTATCTTCTGATGGCCAAAACTCTCAGTGTCCCTGACATGCTGCTCTCAGTTGCTGAACCTATATCTATTTCTAGTCAAACAAAGGGCAGGACAACTCCACCCAGTGAACAGTAACTAATAAAAACTCTTCTTTGAATAATGTAGTTTTGCATATCATAGGGGAGCAATCTTCTCTGCCAATCTCCTTCATTTTTCAAAAATCTCCATCTATTATGCACCTGGGCTAGAATTTAAATCTGCACTCCTGGATTCATATCATCCTGTTGATTCTCACACATGCATAATTTTCTTCAAGAATTGCATTAGCTGCACTTTCAGGTCTTTGAAGAACTCAGTACCACAGAGAAGCAGATGTAGTATACCTTACCAGATGTAACATGTTGCTTTGACAGCAATAGCAAAAACTTTGTGCCTATTTCTTAACTCTTCATACTTTACCGATAACAGGACCTGAATATACATTCTTTGCCAGATTCATCATCATCATCTCTGAGCACCATGTATAAATCAACCTTGTTATCAGAGAGAAGCTGTTATGGAGGCAGCAGCTGTGGCCCGTATGCTACCTCCGCATTTTGATGCGGATGTGGTAGTTGACCTAAATTTCCTCTTAAGTTAAAGACTTCTGGATGAAACCACTCATTCACTCCTACCCACATCTTTCCTTTAGCTTTACACCAGTCCTTCCAAGGAGTTAGCCAGCATTGGGGCTGCCCTGAAATTTGAAGGTTTTTATTTTAACCTTATCTGGGTAAGCAGACGGGCAGACAGACATCCTATAGTTTGACAGCAGTGTTTTTTGAGACAGCTCCAGAGTATGTTAAAGTTGTTAGAAATGCTTTCATTGACTTCTCGGGATTGCAGATTAAGAAAGTTTTGAACAGGGCCTTACAGAGGTTTCAAACCCACACACCGCCAGCTACTTTCTTAAGGCTACAGGCAAGACTCAAGACACACAAAAAAATTGCAGACTGCGTATTTAGCTATTTGCCACGCATTACGTTTGGATGCAATGCTCGATAACCATTTACAGAGGGCAGATAAATTATGAAGCTCTTTGTCTGGAACATTTATTTCTCGACAGAAGCAGCACAAGCTGAAAAGGAAAAACAAACCGCTTATTTTTGCATTTGCGCTGTAGCTTCCAAGCATAACCGTGAAGCACTAATAGCAGTTTGAAAGCAATTTGACTGCTACTGGAGAGAAAAAAAACAAGCCCATGATACTCAGCAAACTGACAGCAGAGGGCACCAGTGTCCTGCATTGGAAAAAAATTGACCTTTTTTCCCCATGTAAATTGCACAATAAATCCTTGTTTGCTCTTACCAGCTTCATGCAAGAAAGCCAAAGCAATATGTCAATTTTAACGGATTCTTAAGGTTGACTGTTTTGGGTATTTCAGATATGTGCTTGTTATGGAAATGCAGTTTCCACCATCTGATGCCAGAAAGAAACAAGAAAAATGTCTAAACTGTTGTTTATCAAAATTTATTGCTTGGACATTTGCTAAAGATAATCTAATTGTAAAGGCTTGTTGCTTGGGAATTTTTAGCCTTTCCCCTCCCAAGAAAAGTATTTTTTCCACACATAAAATATTCTATGCTCTATTTATTAGTAATCTAAAAGTTTTAAAGAATCAGTAAATTGTGATTTATGTGACGGTTATTTTCATACAAACTAACAAAAACAGAAGAGAAAATATTTGGTTGGTGAAATCTATGCATAAGTTACTGGCATCTCTAAAAGCTGAAGCTGACATGGTTGCAAAAGCTAAGATCCACACAGACTATTAACTGCATTTATTTGGTATTAATATGTATGTATGAATAGATAGCACCTACCATCAGTATTTCAGCTTGCTGTAGAGATGTGAACCCTTGCGCCCCTAAGACATTCAACATTTGTCAGGTACAAAGGGTGAGCAGCACAGGACATACAAGCCATGTATACATATGAATACTTTTAAACATACCATATAGACATTATATTATATGCTTTTATGATATTAAATACTACTTATAGGTACATACATATTTGTACATACTTACCAAACAAAATTATTGCATTATGTTTATTCGGATGATGGCTCTAACAGGATGACAGTAGGAGCAAATTCTTTGCATATAGAATTGATACAGGTTACTATTTACTATTCAGAGAACATTGAAATCATCAGTTATTGCGAGAGCAGTGATTGAAAAAGGAATAAGTAAACTTTATTCCCTTGGCCTAATATTATTTTTATTATTACATTTTCATATTTGTTTGTTGAAAATAGTCATGTGAAGATAATGAGCTGCAGACCAGTCTTCATTTCTTGGCACTCTTAGGCACCTAGTCTCCAAGGATTTTGAAGCTGGCATGCTCTAAATTTGTAATAAAATACCCTTTTAATTGGTAAGCATAGAAAATATTACTTTTATAAATATTTGATGAACGGAGATGTTTTATCTATTCATTAGGCTCCAGAGTAATATATGTTCATTAGCAGAAGATGAATAACAGCATTTAATATTCTTTGTTTACAACAGAAGATCACGTGGAAGAATATATTAATATGTAAGTTGTGACCTTCACTCTTTGTCAGTTTTAACAGCAATGGGGTTGTTTCCCTTTATATGGTCAGATCTGTGTTTGATTTCCAGCTTTAATTAAAGCACTTAAATTCACCCTCTGTGACAGGTAAAATGCACTATGATTGACAAGACTGGTTTGGTTACTTACAGTATTTAGTCAAAAAAGAGAAAAAAAGTTAAAAATACTTTTTAAGAAGAGAAATTTTTTTTCACATGCCACAGAATAAAATTATAAATTACTAGTGTGTATATGAGTTACTAATATCAGAAATAATCAGAAATAGATATCAGAAATAACATTAGATTAGTTTTCCTTTAAAATATATACCTTAATAAGAAATAACAGTCACAGAAAAAGAAGGGTACAATAGGTCTCTTGCACTGCTTATCTCACGAGTCATGGACACACTCCAAGTTCACAAAGCTGTTAGCAAAACTCTGTTTAAAATTGTATGACTGGTAAGTGTATTACACTTACAGCTTTCAGGCATGGTTTCACAGAACAGACAGTAGGGAGGAACAAAGAAACAGAAGGCCAAAAAGAAATGATGCTTAGAGCTCATCAAAAGCTGGTTTTGTCAGATTGGTTTTTGAATGGAACTGTGATTTCCACAAAATCATAATTTTCTTGAAAAATCTATTCTGCAGTTAATCTTGGGAACTGGGTTCCAGTCATAATACAGCCTAGAAAAGAACCATAGAATTATCGGGTTCATTGAAAAAAAAAAATCCCTATTTTTTCTTACTGATTTATAATGAAAAGTAAGTCAAAATACGAGAGTTTCCTCCAGGATGCACATTTAAATGTCTGATCAACAACTGGAGAAAAATCACTCCAATAAGATGTTTGACTTTGTGGAAGGCAAGCAGGGCAGAAACTTTACTTGTGGCCTAGCTGCTGTACGTAATATATTTTGTTAATAATATAGAGATCTCAACAATGTGTTCTTTTGCTTTTTTCTAGTTAGGCTGTGCTCTTCTTTTCCTTGTTTCCATAAAGTATGGTCTACAGATAATTCTTGTGGCATAAATGGGTCAGACTATTAATGGATTTAAAGAAACTCTCCGAGAAAAAAAAAAAAAAGAGTTACTTATCTGGTTGTAGCATATAATCTGTAAATATAAGCTTCCCCCTGCCCCGGTCACATAGGTATCATCCTTCTTATTCAAAAGCAGAGCTGGAAAAACACCTCGCATCTTCATCCTAATCATAAACTACTTGATTTTTTTTTTTCATTTTAATATTGTACTCTAAATGCAGACATTGAATGTTGACTTCTTTGCACTACCCTAGCCCTTACTTATGTTAAAACAATAAGGTATTAGTCACAGAGAAAAAAACAGCAATAAACCCTGCCATCATTGTGCTTCTACCCTACATATTTCTGTAGAAAGACCTGAACTGTGCTTTATCTTTGTGGTTTTGATTTACATTTCATTAAGTCCACTTTCTTCTGTGCAAAAGCACTTTTTTCTCATTTGCATAAATATATACATTGCATAAATAGCATTGACTATGAAGGAGTCAGCATAAAGGAGGCAAGCAAGAATTATACACATTCAAAGCAAGAAATTAATAAGAAAGGTGTATTATATCTCTTGAAGGGGACGTTTGCTGAAATGTTTGCTGAAAAACTTGAGTTTGAGTTTGTAGATTAGTGCTGCTCATGAAGGTAACCATGAGAAATGATACCCAAGATGCTGAGAGAGAAATGTCATTATGTTAGGCAAAATGTGCCCCTTTTTTGAGGCAGTGCTGATACACTAATTAGTCTCTTCTTCCTTACTCTGAGGTAATTGTATTTTCTCAGCTGTGGAGAAGGGCCAACCCTCTGCTCCAGCACTATGGTCTCCTCCCGCCCTATGGTCTCCTCCCCATGGGTTTGATGCCTATCCCAGTAACACGGGGGCTTGTTGGCAGCTCTGCCCCGCTCCCATGAGAAATGGTGAACGCAATGACAGCAAACCACCTCTCTCCTTTCCTTCTTGCATCACGCTGCTGTGTTGTGGGTGTTGATTCCAAATATGTTTTCATCCTGTTTAAGAAAATTCTTTCTACGGAATTGCAAGCCCATGTAAACCTTGCCCTCTTTTGACACAGCTAATAAGAGAAGCCTTTAATATAGCCACTTCGCAGGAGCAGTGTTGATTGTCTGAGGTAAGGATGGCACACGATGGTGAATCCTGTCGTTCTTTTATAAGGAGACTCAGTTCTCTCTTCATTCTTTTGACACATACATTCATTAGCATTTGTGTGAAAGCCCATAATTTCTGCAATAAACTAGTGATTAAGTTCTTTGCACAGGAAAGTTCCCTGCATTAGTAGAAGATGACAATGTATTTCCCAGTGGGTAGCTATTCAGAATACATGTCCTACGACAACGATGTCCTACGAGCACTGTTCTTGGAAAGTTCAGTAGAGGGAACAAGACCTGAACTGACGTGAGGCTTGAATTTTCCCTCCGGAGACAGATGGTGTTCATCCACCACACACAGACCAGGGTGAAGAAAACCTGCCCGTGAATACCTGTTATCTGAATAAAGAGCTGCTCAGCTTCAGTGATATTAACTTGCCAGTATTTTATAATTTGTTTGAAAGAACAGTTAGGTTAGTAAGAATCCAATTTTATGAAAAACAGTGACAGTGGAAGGTTTAACGAGGGTTATTTTTCTTTGCTGTTATTTTGTTGAGTATCATGTTTGAAATGCGTAGTCTTCAACAGCTTTTTGAGAATGCTGTAGCTCTTAGAATGAGTTCTAGATGATACAAAACAAACAAAAAAAATCAGTTCCTAATTGAGATTATAATGAAGCTTAAAAAACTGGTTCTGTTTAATTTGGACGTGATTTCCAATCAAAGCTGTACCTGTCCTGTGTACAACTGCTACTTTTTGTTACCTTTAGTCAGAATGTAAAAACTGTTCATTTCTAAAGAAATAACATTTAGAAACATTGAAAGTTCTCATGTCAGAATTTAGGACTGGTTTTGATATTCAGGAATTGAAACATTTCTCACATCATTGAAACACCAACATTTGGCAGACTTTGTGAGGCATACACTGTTTAGCCGGAGCAGTAAATCTTGAATTATAATTTCCATGATGCTGCAGCTGAATAAAACACAATGATTTGTTATGAGGTAAAATAAATGTTTCCACCTTTTATGGAAAAAATCCACCTACGATGAAAGCCATTTTTTACATAAAAAACTGTGCTTGAAATCTGTATCCACTTCTATTCAAAATTAATATTGCTTAAAATAATTTGTAGACTTGTCTAAATTGCTTCATGGGAGAGTTATGACATCCATGCCTGTGCTGTTTTTGTCCACAGGCACCTTATCTAATTCAAAACAACAAAAATTCAATACTCCTATTATAAGCCAGAGATCAACATCCATTGCATTTTTTTTATTCTTATCACTGTTCTTCTACGCAGAAATTATTTGTTTGCCAAAATGAAGCATAAATGTATGTATTAGAATATATACAAAAATATAATTAGACATATTTGACCAGATCAGCTTATTAACAGTGCCTTGTCCATGCTGTTCCTCTGTAATGCACCTTTCTTATGTTCTGCAACTTTCTAGTTTATGCAAATGCTGTATTAATATGTTTGATGATATTACACAGTACTGGTATGGCAGATTTCCACTAGGATTAAAAGGAAGAGAATAACTGGCATTATCCAAGTAACTAAACAGATAAACTTTACCAGGTTCAATAAGTCTCATGACCTGAAAGAAGTTGGAGACAAGAAAAGAATACCTAATACACAATAATAAGTATAATAATAATTATTATTATTATTAATAATAATACCTAAA
>NW_009189888.1:0-16789 GCF_000690835.1 Fulmarus glacialis
GTGCACTCCCCTCACCCACAGCAGCCACCGCAGGCCCGTGGTACCCCTCGGCCCCCGTTCTCTCTCCTGCAAGCCGGTCTCCCTGGAGCAAGGGTTGGCACCTTTCCCTAAAAACCACAGAGTATCTCCAGCCAGAAAGAGAGGGAGCTGCAATGGCTCCCGGTTTGCCTCCAGCCCGTCAAACTGCGCTTGTGCTCTGCCGGGTGAAGCTGAAGGTGGGGTTCAGCGGAGCTGTCGGGGCACTGCTGACTCCGGTCGTGTGTCCCCCGTGGTCCCCTCACGCCCCGCGGTCTCAGCTAACCCCTGTTCTGTGGGCTGGAAGGGCTGGAGCCTCGTCGGACAAACCCCACAATTTGTTTCCAGGTGCTTTAGATCCCTGAGCAGGCTCTCCAGAAAGTCGGGCGACAAGGAGATGGTCAGGCATGGCCAGGAGTGAGGCCACAGCTGCCCCACCCTAAGTGGATCTAAACTGCTGCAGCATCACAGTGTAAGGATGGGGGAATAAATCACCTGCACTTAAATTTCAACTAAATTCTTCTAGTCTGGCCCTGGGGTCTTCTGCAAGAATCAGTAACTGAACTTTCTGATTTTTGCTACTGCCAATGTGTTACATTTCGAGGAAGAAAGCGAGCCTTTCAACTTAGCCACCTCCTTTGGCATTCAGAGGCTGAGAAAGAGACAAAAAGAAAATCCTCTTCTTTTTTTTTCAAAGTAATGAGCAGAATGGTGAATTAATATTTTAAGGCTAATTGGAAACCAGTTCTAACCAGTCTGTTCCAGGCGACCCCGTGGATAAAGGTGTTTGAATATAACCAATGAGAAAAAGCATGTTAATATTGCTCTACTTTGAAAGGGGAATATAATAAATGGAATAAATACAAAGCCCAGCCAGAGCCTAGCTGAGGATGCCACCAGGTACAATAAGCACCCTCCCCCAGATTTTGACTTTGAAAAGGGGGAAAAATAATTAAAAAATCTGCTGCTGCTGCTCCACCTTAACCCACTGCTGAAGACGGTAGTCCCCAGGCGACCAGGAGCAGCAACAGCAACATCTCTACCCATTCCTTCCCTCCGTTTGTACGACTTTGGTCTTGGTGAATGGCAGTTCCGTCAAGGAAAATGAGTGAGATTGTAAACATTTTCCTGGCACATCGTTTTTTAATCTTTGTTCAATGAGAGAAGATAGAACTGAAAAAGATGATGTTAAATATGCAAAAAGCCTCCACAGGATGTTCCATCAATAAGACTTTAGTACACAGGTGATATCATAAAACGCAGTATCTCCCGAGACCTTCTATTAGGCATCTCCTCACAGTGAAGCAGGATTAAATATATTTCAGGCCAAATGCAAGATGGTTTTTTACCTGCTTTTAAAAACCTCAAGTGAAGTGCCTGTTCTCTTCAGGCAATTTATTGTGCCCATTAACTGTTTTTGCGCAAGCCCCTCTTTCTGCAAATTAACCCGGTTAAATTTTGTCTTCCTCTTGTGATTGTGGAGGACATTTGATGTTATCCTGTTTACATATATGTCTAAAGCTATCATGAGGCATATTTCCCCTTCAGACTTCTCTTTTTGATTCATATTGTCATGTTTTCCCAAACTTTTATCATTCTTGTTGCTCTCCTCTAGACACTTGAATGTAATGTCCACAACAGGGCACTGCGGACCAGCCGAGCCTCAACAGTAATGAAGAAAGTAGAATAATTAATGGTGACTTTTACATATAGCGTATTTGCTAATAAATCCCTCGATGAGATTTGTCTTTGTTGCAATGGCAACTTCATGTTGGCTGCGTAGGGGGCCAGCACCAACAGCACCCTTTCTTTGCCAGCTATTCCCTGTATGACTTTCATGCCTTCCTAAGTGCCTACTCAGCACTTGTCCTCATTGTGTTCATTTTGGATACTCTCCACCAATCGGGAGTATTTTTTTAGTAGCAATAGTTTGTCAATGTACATTCTGAAGTGGCTTATTGATATTAGAACACGGATCATTAATTTTGCAATTTTCTTTAAAAAATAATTTCTAAATCAGTTCAATGAGGCTTGGTCAATATTATTGTACATTGACAGGTGCATCCTAGAAAATTGATGATAAAGCAAGACAAAGTTAAATACCATTAACCATAACCATTAACCATAACCATATTTGCAGGGGGTTTTGTCTTATTTGTATTATTACTTTTTACTAAGAACGTACCACAAAGACTCAAGATATCTTACCCTTAAAACAAGGTGTATGAATAGGGCCATTCACATTTTACAAAATGATAAAATGATGTTCAGAAATGTTGAGTACACTTAAAGCCAATCTGTCAAATCTTTTAACAGAACACGAGAGCCCATTCTTCTGGTCTCCACTCCCCTGCTGCACCACCTGCACCTCGGGGGCTTGCCGTGAGGCCACCAGTCACGTCCCCTGCCTGGAGCCCCGGAGCGTCATACAAGCTAGCCTGCAGAAGGTGCCCGTAGACATCAATTTTCCACTAGCAGCCATCCCCCGCCCAGTGGTGCCCTCATGTGTCTCCACACATGAATTTCAAACATTGGGATTCCAGGAATTTGTTCCATTTTTACGTGGCACCAGAAGTGTGGCGTTTGTGATCTGTACACTGTGCAGCCCCTTTCTCTGGAGCTCAAATCCGTTTGGGAACTTCGTACAAGGGAAGAGGCATGGAGTTAAATAACTTGAGTCCGTACTGGCGTAAGCCGTGCTTTTAATTTAATAATAGTAGGTACCAAGAAAATCCAACAACCTGTTTTAGATCATGGCAAACTCCTAAGTTCAGACATGAATTCTCTTTGCCCCTTAATTTTCAAGGCTGCCAGTAAAAAGAAACTTTACAAAAGAGCCTTTTTAGTATCTATATGTTCACATGCTGCAGCAAGGGAAAGTTGGCATGCTTTCACTGACGTTATGCCTGTCTACACAAGTTGAGATTAATTTGTTGTTTCAAAGGCAGTCAAGTCAGTTCAACCCTATCTCATTTTTTTAAAGAACAGAAAAATTCAGCTGAGTATGAAGTTTTCCTATATGTGGGCATCTATATGTATGTACAGAGGCCATTAGGATTCATAGCCCATGCTATAACTCATTCTTTTCTTTCCTTTTTTTTATAGTAAGGAGAAAACATGAAACTTAACCTATGAAGTCATGCAAGTTAATTGAACAAATATTTTATTATTTAATGCTGGAGCATCAGGTTTCCATAAACAATTCACCCAAAGTTTGTGCAATGCCATTGTCCAAGGAAACTAAGTCTGCAAGCTGCTGCTTCTGCACAAGATTTGCAATGCCTTTTTTCATGTATACAACATTAAATTTGTTCATATGATGATTGGGGCATCTGCCCCATCTGTTCAGGATGCTTTTGGGAAATAATACTTCAAATACCTTCACGATACATTTATTAGGAAGTTTCACAGACCTTCATTATTTCAGCACTTGAGGCCATTAGTGGATCAATAGATTACAGACACCATGTGCCATGTGCTATTAAATTTTCTCAAGACACAGCTACAGAGAGCCAGCCCAATCACTTTGTTACTCATCTTCAGCAGTCACAGCAGAAGCCATCTCATCTCACAGAGCTTTGCGTGCTATACTCAAAGAAAAGGAGAAACTAAGGTTGACCAAGGGCCTGGTAGGGACTGGCTTCTTCTTTAATCTGCAGTGGTGCCGTACCTCCAGATGATCCTAAGAGAAAACCCATGCTCGGTGCTCCAAAGGAAGATAAGATCCCTCTGACTTGGAAGCAAATTCTTTCCATTTATAAATTTGTTGAATGCTTTGGCACTTTGTTCGCCTTGTGAAAAAGCCATAGCAGACGAGCATCTGAGAAGGAAGGTTCTCCCTATGATTTCAGAAAACAAGTGCTTTTCCACCTATGTTCCAGCTCTAGGAAAGACTCATTTCCAGTGCGTCAGAGGGAGATAACCCTCTACCCACGAAATACAATTGGGCTATTGTGCACGAGAGAGGAGCCTTACAGCCAACCAGCTGAAGTCCAGACATACAAGATTTTAATACATTCATTGTTTTAATGAAGAGCTGCAAATGTAATGAACGTGCTCAGGGCAATACAGTGCTCATATCCTCCAGCAGGCCTGCGGAGGGACATCTCTATACTATTACATATGACTCTTCTCTGACCCTATGGCCAAGTGACACAGTGCGTGTTGCATGCAGATGGCTAAACTTTCTTCTACGTACAATAAAGCTGGCCACATTTGTGCTGCCTGGTGTGCACGGTTATTCCCGAGCTTAGGGGATGGTGGTGTCTGCTTGCATGGTCAGTATTGTCTGCAAGCATGTTAGCTGTCATGTAACTATACCATGTGTTAGGTAGTCATAAAATAGTATGGACCAATGCAAATTGCCAGTGCTGAGCCCATACCATTGCCCTGTGCAGTCTAATTGTGTGCACGTAACCTCATAGGCTTCTCAACCAAAAGAAACATGCAGCACTATGACCATCCATCCTGAAACTAGGCTAAACTATATGCGTGGAGAAGAATTCTGATTAGGGTTTCATCACTTGGTAAGCATGAGTCCTCCACCTTCCCCAATAACCTATTCCAACAGTTATGTTTGCTGCTAGCACGCCGTCTCTCATTTCAAGTTTGATTTTAGCCAACTTCAAATTTCCAGCCACCGAATAGTGTTGTACCTTTGACATGCAGGTTCAAGTTCACCAGCCTGACTGAGATCTCTCCTTTGCTTGTTGCTATGCCTGGCAGTCAGTTTAATTCTCTTCAGTCTTTGATAAACCACACGCACTGCATTTCTCAAGCCTCACATTGTAAAACTCCTTTCTGACCTCGAGTCTCCTACCCTGTAGATACAGCTAGTCTTGTATTCGGCCCTTTTAATTTGCCTTTTTGTTGAATTGTGACTCTCAATCAGATGATTCAGCCCCACTGGCAAAAGTAGTACATGCTCTTCAATATTTGCTATCATCTGCAAACTTACCATAATATTTTATGTTGTCTAGATCATTGATAAAAGTATTAGGCAAAAAAAATCAATCTCTGGGAAAAAAACCCTCATCGCAATAATTTTCTTTGTTTATGTCTTTTCATTAACAGTGACATCTGGAGATCAACCAGCGAATCAGTTTTTAATCCATGTAATGTTAATTTTGCGTAATGGAAGTTCTTTTAAATCAGTGTTATTGTGGTATTGACTAAAAAGCTTTGAAGGAATCAATGGCTGTTATGTGAGCACAGTTGTCTTCAGCACTCAGAATTACATACTTTCCAAAGCAAGGGAAGAAGCACAGACACCTCCCCCAGCAAAAGAACTGTAGTAAGATCTACCTTCTGGGATGCTGTGTTGACTGATCTTAATTAAATTTTAACCTCTGATTTTCGTTAATAAGATCCCAAATTAGCAATCTCTTTGCTATGGTTATGAATGACATCATTAATTATTCAATAGGTCCTTTCAAGCTTTTAAAAACTGAGGCAACTTTGACAATACTCTTCCGGAATTACCCATGACCTAAGGAAACGCATTATTAGCAGCTGAAGACAGGTACTCGCCTAACTCTGTTAAGGGTGAAGTTTAATTTGAACAGATCCTGGCCTGCTAGCTCTCTTGCAGGTGGTATTTATTCTTTTTGCCACTTTCTCACATGGATACATAATTCCTTTGTTCCAAATACCAAACAGAAATCTCTTGTACTGTTTACTCACCATACTTCATGTATACTTGATGTAGGATTCTTCCTTTCTTTTCCTTCTAATACTTAGTAAAAGTGCCTTTTTACTGCATTTAATCCAGTTGCCCACTAGTAGTCCAGCAAGTAACTTTTTTTTTTATTTTGTTACTTGAATCCCTGTCATTAATTTCTTTTTTTCCCACCTGAGTCTATACGAATTTCCTCATTTCATTTTTTAACCAGGGTGGCTTTCTGCCCAGTAAAAGCTTTACATGCTAATGAAATCATGGCTATCTACGTATCCAGCTGGCTATCTTTGAACAACTGGCAGTTTCTCTTAACACTTCCTACTTCAAAGCCATGTTCTCTGTCCATTATGCTCACAATTAGTCTAAGCTTTGGGTAATTAGCTCTTTTAGAGTTTCATAGATGAATAATGGTGCTAGCATTACATGTTTACGCAAATGGAGTGTAATCAGATTCTAATCAGAAATACATAAACAACAGAGTAATTTTTAGAGTGACAATTAACTATTCTTTGTCAAGAGAAGGTCTGATAATGAGTCATTCCCTTTGGGAGCAGGGCATACTGAATTAAGAAGCTTTGAAAAGAAAATAACCCTTCTCCTTGAAGTTTGTCACTTATTTTTCCATACAAGCTCTCCAGCAAACGTTCTCTAGGTTGAATTAACCAATGGTACGTATTTTCCATTTTGATGTTTTATGTGTAGTTCATAAGCTTTAGCATAAAACAATTTGTCATAAGGTAAGATCCAAATGTTTTGACAACTCATATATAGGAGAACATATTTCACACATTTTACCCTATAGTTTTTTAAGGCTAGTAGAGACCACAGCAATAATCCAATCAGACCTGCATTAAAACAAGACCTACATCAAAGCCATATCCCCCTGAACTCCTAGCATCAAGAGGTCAGGTGTTGCACCAGTTATTCCTACTGCCATGACACTGTCTAAATCAGGGCAGAACTTAATGCTGAAGATGTTCATCTGCTAGGGAAGTTGTATTTTTTTAAATAACATTCCTTTTTTTTATACAAAACTCCATCGTGTATTTGTTTCTACACATGCTTTTTAAAATACCATTTTTGTACTTAAATGTGTAACTCGGTAAAAAGATAGCACACATATTTTTAACTATTGTTAGTTCCCTACCAGAGAAGTTTTCTCAGACTCATTGGTAAGGCTGCTAAAGTTCATACTTTACAGTTTCACCTACATCTATTTAATAATTTACAGGGTGGAATTGCATCACTGAATTCTGTTTCAACAAAGCACTTAACTTTAAGCATTTGTTTAAGTTCATCGCTATTTTTCAGACCACTTAAGTATGCCTTGAAGTTCCAGTGGAGCCTTGGTATGTTTAAATGGTTTGCTGAATAGATATGAATTTAAGTACACACGTTTGATTTGGTTTTTTTTTTTTTTTCTGAAATGGAGACTTATTCTTTAGTTTAATATACTTTCAGTGTTTCTCCTACTAAATGTCTAAGAATGATAGCTGTTTAAGAACTTTGATTTTAAAATTACCTAGGAAAAATATGCAAATTTTTTTATAATTTCTCCTTTGAAATACAGAACAAAGCATTGAAATATCCAGTGGCTTATAAATTATAGTAAATTTTCAAAATGTGCAGATGACTCTTATAGGAATATGCTCAATGAATACTTAACAGATCCCTAAAGCTACTGGCACAACTTCACAGAAGTTATGTCAGAGTTTTATACCTATGCAGCACTGCTGCAAATGGATAATGTTTAAATAATTCATTTTCTTCTACATGCAATGCATTGACAAGCATAGGTGCCCTCCTAGCTACCTCAGCCTCAGTTATGGTGTGAAAAAACAGTTGAGAATTTCGGGAAGCACGAAGGTGCAAAAGTAACCTAACGAAGTAATTCGTGTAAATTCTGACATGAAAAATGAGCTAATCCATTTAAATTAAAAAAAAAATCCATTTAAATTTTAAAAAAAATTAAAAAAAACCATACAGTGTAATTGTCCCCACTGCAACGAAGCAGGTTCACAACCAGGCGATACTGAGTGCCCCAGTTCCGACTGTGCCATCTGAGTTGGGTGTTGCCACGCGCTCGGTGCAGTCGGAGAGCAAAGGCTCTGCAAAGGAGCTGCAGATGAGACGATCAAGTTGGGCGACCCTGGCAGAACGTGGAACTGGAACTGAGCAACCGATTAGAGCAAAACCAGAAGGGTTTTTATTTCCAAATCGATAGAGAGAGCAATACAAAGTGAAGTGGCAGATGGGAAAATGATACATGCTTTCACATCTACATAATTCACCACTAATGTATGATTCATATAAACGCTTTCTTGTGGATAAATCCAACGCTGCACTGTGAAGCAGCAATGCATCTGTAGGTTAACTAATAGGGTGTCTGGCACTGAACAGGGAAATGTTGTACTTGATTTTACGTCTTGTACAGATGTTACATATGGAATAAAACTCTGATTTGGCAGCATCCTATTTCTAATTGTGATTTGGCTAGTCTGGACCAAATTTACAGCATGTAGGGTACAAACGGTGTCTTAAGTATGTTGAACGTATGCTTTTACACTTAAATGGCTGTCTACACTGTGTTTTACAAATCTGAAGAGGCACATATGTTGGGTATAATCCCCATTATTTTATCCTTGGCTTTTCTCTCCTGCAATTTATTGAGTGCCCTTTTTTTTTTTTTAACCAACATAACTCAAAAGAACTTGACAGTGGAAGTCCTCTGCCTACCCAGGTTAGAGTCGTCTTTATTTTGAAAAGTTAAATAGAGCCTTATTTGGGCTTCAATTTCTCATTGCCAAAAACAAGAGCTGGGAGACTGATACAGTCTTTTCTACCCGCAAGTAAAACTACCAGTCTTTTTAAATACTCAATAACAGCTTTTTGCTGCATGATCAATACTTCACAGCACTTCGCCTTCTCAAAGCGCAACGAAAGTGCTACGAATTCAATATAATGTTAGACTGAAGTTTAATAGGCTAAGGATTATATTCATTTAAGAGAATGCTATCAAGTCAGAAATTACATTAAAGTATGTCCTCTTATTTGTGTTATTGATTAGAACTAGCTATGTTTTCTTCTAAGACTAATACCAATCCTAAACTGCCTTATTTCTTTTACTAAGGGAAGGGTTGTACACTACATAAAGGGTTTGTACACTTCATACCAATACTGCAATATAAACAAAGTCCCCATACCTTTAAAGAGGCAAAGGCTCATGCCTTAATAATCTGCACCAAACTTAATTCTTTGTATTGAATATATATTAACAGATTGTCTGTCACAACATCCTAGTTTTTTTCTTTTTCTGTTATTTTATTATGGATGTATCTCTCTATACTAGAGGATTTTCCTATTTGCTCCCATTGCGCCTGCAATAAATATGGTAAAGATTAGTGGTAAACACTACTGTTTTGAAAATACATCTTATGTATAGGTTTCCCGAGATGCTGCCTCATATGTCAGGGAGAAAAGGCAGCAACGGCACCTTTCCCCTTAGGACAAGACATGAAGGCTGCCTGGATCACGGCCAAACAGGCTTGGCGCAGACACCACAGGTATATATTCTCAGTGCATCAGGCTGCCTGGTCTCAAGAGCAGTCTAAGCAAAAGGAAGACTTTATTCCTAGGCCCTGCAACAAAGGTAACAAGCTCTCTGGTACTAATCCAGAGCCAGAGAGCACGGAGAAAATGATGTTTTTGAGAAGACATGGCTTCTCCAGGGGGAAGATGAATGTGTGTGACAGAGGCTCTGGAAAGAAAACAGACTTATCCAGATCCCAAAACACTGGGCTGGGCTGTCTTGAGGACGGAAGCTGGATCTGTTCTTTTCCTGTATCCGAAGAGGGCCACCCCAGTAATTAGATGAGATGAAAATGTATGTAGGTTGTTTGCTAAAGAAAATAGTTTCTAAGCAGCAATTTACTCAATTTGCTAATAATTTTCAACTTGCTTTCAGAAGGCTCTTTTCTGATCCCTCTCGTGACTACCGTGACAATGGGAGGTTGTCCCAGGAGATACAGAACCATCTGATTCCAGTCAAAGGGGAGGAATGCTATGAAATTCCACACCTACCCATGAAAGGGGCTAAGGCCTAATGCTTAAAAGCACACACTCATTTGCTCTTCCAAATCACACGCCACTGCTTTAACTGGATTTTATAAAATCATTGCGCACCATATGGAATTAAAATAGCATCTGGGAATTGGCTCAGAATTCCAAGTTTCCATATAATCCTCAGCCATATCTTTCCTATTCATATATATACCTTGGATATCTTCCGAATTATTTATAATGTCTGCTTTCTAGATGACAAAAAAGGCTATCTATGTGGTTCTTCTGGAATTTCTTGGCCTGCTGTATTTTTTATTCCCACACACAGGATTAGGATTTTATGTCCCTTTTTACTCATAGACATACATACTTATAATCTGTAGGAGATCATCAGTACCATTTCGTCTTTGTATTTAAATCCCCATTCATTGTAAGATTTTCTCGTACAATCTTATTGATAGTATTGAAAGCAGCCCCATATATCTGTGTGTTTCCACTCTTGCAGATAATGCTGAAGACCCTTACATGCATCTTGCAGCGGTGTACCAGCACTGTAATGCTTCCAGCAGATCCTCCAACACTCGGAACACACACACACAGAGACAGTCTTATTAATATTCTCAATCCTTTATAATGATGTTTTTTGGACAAACAGAGAAGTGGATGTCTACAACCCTTTCAGCTTCCCAAAGAGACACGTAAGTGAAGCCTGATGTACAAGTTCTTGTTTCTCATCAGATAGATCCAGAAAGAAACAACAGAGAAAGGGATCGATTTGGAGACATCATTTTATTATGCTGGAATTCCTTACAAGAGGAACTGTGATACCACAATCTTCTTCAGATTGTCGTCTGGAGCATGTGAAATGGCAATGAGCAGTGACTGATATTACACTTGCATTATTTACAACTCTTTAAAAGGCAAATTTAAATTATTCTTTTAGTTACTATGGTAATCTAGGAGACCTTTGCAGCCTCCAGCTTTTCTGAGTAAGGAATGAACTGTTGCTTCAAAGCACTTTCAATATTGCTACAGAGGATTATTTATGATGCCTTTTTTTTTTTTTTAATCTTTCCCTTTTATATTCGTTTGGCTGGTAACACATTAGATTGCTGTCATCTGGAGTGGTGACTTCAATATGATAATTCTGGCACCAGATCTGTAGACAGCATGGGTTAAAGATGCTCAGGCTTTTATGCTCATGTGTAATGATGTAAACCTAGATTTGCCTCATATCAGATCATGAAGGTACTCCTGATTAATAAAATATGAGGTAAAAATTTAGAATTTATTTTATTATAGACTTACACAGACTTTTTCATTTTTTTGTATGTCTTCATTGGAGGATTTACATTGGAGGTAAGGTTTAAGTTACCCTTACAGATGCTCTTTTTCTGTTGAGACTTGTGAGAAGCGTTTCCAACTACTACCGCTGAACTTCACTGAATAGTACTAAAAATTGGTAAACTGCTAAAATATTACTCTATTACTCAATTTTATTGAAACCTGGATGCAAACAAATAGATCTTTTAAAAGAATTACATAGCTATGAAAGCTGATGGACTGGGAGAGCCCTGAGATCTTAACTCACGGAGAAGGTGCGATGAAGTGTGGTGGTGCATTTTGTGACGCACCCACCAGTCTTCAGGGAAATCAGCCTGACATCACCTCAATTATTTAAGGGAATGGTCATCCTGATGATAACAGCTTTCAGTCATTACCGACCTGGATTTGATTTGAATCACAGATCAAAGGATCAGTTCTAAACTTGATTTATAGTTGATTTTTTCTTGTTTGAATGTCAGTGGATATAATTCATATTCCTTTCATCCTGATTAGAAATTATAATTTCAATTAAAATATACATTTTAAAATTTTCTTCTGCTGCATTTTCCCCAAGTTTCCAAAGATAGAGGCACTTAAGCATTCAAGGGATTTGGGTAGGCTTTGCATTCAAATCACTTTCTTTGTCTAACCTCCTGTATATACTGCACGGAAAATTTCACAAAAATATAACATAACTTACAAGTTTGTGTAAACAATCACGTTGCGGTGGTAGCCACCATCTCAGAACTTCTAATAGCTTAACTTGTTTCTCTGGTGTTTAAATCCATTATCTGTGCAGCATCACAATGTAAGTAAAATTCATATTGTTAAAATTCATGCTTCTTTCCAGAGGAAACCACTGAAATAAAACATTCGGATTTTTCCACCTCATTATAGCCCATTCTTCAATTTCAAGCTACTTTTACATGCTCTTTCGAGAGAATGCATATGGAATGACACTGGGTTTAGGTTACATGAATTGTACATCTTGCTGGTCTATAGAAAATGTTGAATCAAGTGACCAAATATAATTAGAAAATTAATGTGGCTGTGTCTATGTTGACATTCTGGCTTGGACCCTTAAAGCAGTTTTGAATCAAATTCCCCAGTTGTTCACACTTACTGCACATTGTTGTGTAAAAAGGAATGGGTTTTGTATATACAAACTAGATTTCTTTCAGAGAAACTAAAACTCAAGCCCCACACCAGGTGCTCCCCAAATGTGCTCCATCCCCACGAGGGTATCCAAACCACAATGCCCAAACCAAACTTCAGACAGTTTCTAACTGCCTGTGTGCCGGAGACATTTGGTCCAGAACACCAGAGTAGACCTAGTCTGCGTCAAAACTTCAGACCACATTTATTGAAGATGTAGGAGGCTCAGCATCTAACAGCTCAGCATCTAACAGTAGATCTATTGATCCGCTCCTAATCCATCGCGTTACTGGCTGACATACACATAGCCCCCGTTTTCTCTGCGTGCGGAGGCCTGCTGCAGCTAGGAGGAGGGACGTGTCTGCATGCTTTTTGCAAACCAACGTGCAAACCTGTGCGCTGAGGCAGCCGTTGCTGTGGCCGCCTGAACCGCAGCCACTAAACCTTGCTATGAGACGTGCCGATCCTCACACTAACCCTGCTACGTGGCTACCGTGCGGCTCAGCGTGCAGGCCAGCTCACCCCTGCCCACCGAAGACTGCGTGCCCGTCCTCAGCTCCACGTGTGCTGGACGTGATTCTGCACAGAGCTTCTTTAGGAGCAGGAAGATCACCCAAAGACGCTGCTCCCAGGCTCGGGGCCTGTTCCGGTGCCCCTCGGAGGAATGTTCGAATGATGGCATGCAAAATTATACAACGCTATCAGATTTCAGCCAAATCGGGACTATAGGTCACGTACAACACAGAGATGTCTGGAAAACAGATGCTCCTCATAGCTCTGGTTATCTAAATGCATGTGGCTGATTGCCTTTTTCACGTTAATGAATAGAAATCGTGGGAAGCCTTCAGATAAGAGATTAAAATAATCACGACTGCAGTGGGTCCAAGAGGTCCAAAGATGTTTGGCAAACACATTTAAAAATGCAACAGCTCTGAAACTACAGTAAATACTTGACACAAAGAGTCATCTCTGTCAACATACATAATATTCCCCTTCTTGTTGTTGATGAGATATTCAGAATAAAATTCTGAGGCTTTTTTTTAAGCCTTTCTGGATTATTCCAGCAAGTCAGTTTTACAAAACAATCCTAACAAAAAGCACACGGTGTAGCTCTTTATAGCAATATATTTCCTATTCCTCTTTTTTATAGATACTTTATAGTCCACCCATCTTATCACATAAAAGAAAAACCACTTTCATTACTGAGAACTGGCTTTCATAAGAAATAGCATAACTCAATATTTTTCTGCAAGGTAGGAAAATGAATCCTTCCTTGTTGAAAAAAAATCTGTTTTCATTTCACTCTTTTCTCTTTATCAACCGAAGTAAAGATGAGCAAACTTCAAACATATGTTCAGTATTTCAGCTAAAAATCCACGAGTTTATTTGAAAAAGCCAAACTTCAAACAGGCCGGACGACAGTTTCTCTGTTGTGACACAACTTCAAAGGACACTTACCAGAAGACCCACTCGCTTGGCCAGAAATCCTTCCAGTAACCAGAAATGACAGTTCAAGCATACATTTAAGTCCTAAATTCTAAGGCCCAACCACCGACTATCTCTACAGCCACCACGCAAAAGAGCTTCACTTTCTCTTTTGCTGTCTTCCAGTCAGTTCAGCTGCTTGCCTGTACTCATCTCTCCTTTTCTTATCAGATATCGTAAGATTAATATCTGTAACAGCGTGTTCAAAAAATAGCATTATTCCTGCAGGGTACAGAGGACTGGATGGCCAAGCAGCAAAAGTTGCTACTGTGAGATTTACTCCTATAAAGTAAATGAGGGAGAAGTCAAGAAATTATTAATCTCCCTTAAAAGATAAATTCTGAACATAACCTTGAAATGCTTTCTAGCATGTCACAGAATTTCATTTTCATAAAATTGATCTTACTGCTTAAAACATCAAGCAAATAAAAGGAAGAAAAAGCTGAAGTCAGTAACTCCTGACTTGTCCTTGACCAAGACAAGTCATCTTCATTGTTCTAGAGATACTGACTGAAGCTGTTGTCACTAGCCAGAGATTCGAAGTCATCGTATGGCTCAAGGCATTTTACGGAGATGTACAGAAGCAGAAGGTAGTTTGCTCTAGTGCAACTCAATAGTGAAAAAAGAGTTGGTTGTGGGTAAAAAAGGACCTCTTGCCCTCAGCAGTTCTTCAAACACACTTGCTGCACAAATGTAAACGCTCTCTTGCTGCTTTTGAGAATGAGTCTTAAATCAGCCGAGACAGTCCTGTTGGAGTCAAGCAAAAATTAATACCACCTAGTCCTAATGTGACCTCAGCTGGACTCCCATGTGCAGCTCTGCCCACCCATGGTTAAGAGAGAGGAGTTGGAATTCCAACAGTTGCGAATGATATTCAGATAATCCAGGGAACGGAGAGCTTGTTTTACAAGAGGAAACTAAAAGGCTTTGGATTGCTTAGTCTAGCAAAAGGGTGACTGTGGGGGAATATGATTCATGTCACGTGCTTGGGCTTGTTCCAAGCCCTGTGAATCCTGACCAGCAGGCCAGAACACACGTGCTAGCTGGCTAACGGGCAAGCCGAACAGATCAAAGCCATGCTGGAGCCTCTCCAACAGTGGCCTGCCGATGTGGTTGCCTACCTAGCAAAACTTTCAGTTCCTCAAAACTCATGAAAACTTAGTGTCTGAACTTTCAAGCCCCCTGACAAATTCAGCTGAACCTGAGCCATGGCTTCAAAAGATACTGAGGCTAGAGCAGACTGAAACGGACTGACTGACAGGCAGAGAGACGGAATCAATAGTTTCTTAGGAAAGCAGCTGTGGACACCTTATTAAAAATGTATAGTGACAGTAAACATATCTTAAACAAGGAAACAATGGTGAGACAGAGAGGTAAGGGAAGAGCAAGAGATATTTGTATGCGTTGAATACGCCAAGAGAGAAAACAGCTCTTTCGCAATTTTGATCAGCAGGAGCAGCGTATTACATTTTGAGCTTCTCCGTGAAACAAATATAGACTGCAAGTAGGAACAACTACATAAAAGATACAATAAACAGCATACTATATTATTATTTCAGATTACAACAATCATAGTTTAAGGAATTGCAATGAGGGAAAAAACATCAACAATGTGGTTAGTGAATCTGGTTACAGTCTGCCTATTATAGGTGCTACATTTTAGCATTTAAACACTTAATTTTAAGAGGACTGGTTCACCAAGGTACCTGTAGAAAGAAAGACATGGGTGTCTCTGACGACCTCTACCCCTGCACTTCTTAAAGAACTTAAGCCCTTACTTTGGGAATGGTGATTCAACAGGCATCTAAAATTGAGGTACAAGTCAAATATCCAAGATGCGTGGATTGAACATGATCTTTACAGTGAAGTATGTTCTCAAATCCTATTTTTTTGAATCAATATCATACCGATTGCAAGAAAGCACTTACTTTCATTATTTTTTACACGTGCACTGTGAACACCACTGTTTCCTGGTCCCCAGCATTGTAAAGTGCAGATCCCTCCCACGTACATTCAGCATTTCAACATCCCACTGAAACATTTCAATCTACTTAAGGAGTTGGCTTGGAAGGCTGATGGAATGATCAAATAGATTTAACTTTCAGCTGTCATTCATGAGTTTCCATAAGAAAATGTTGTTTTTTCCTCCTTTACATGTTATGAGGTAATTCAATTCTTTTTCAGTCACATTTATTTACAGGAAGCAAGACAAAAAAGTTTAAGGCTCCACAGACCGCCAGACTGGAAGGACTTGTAGTCAAGAATTACATTCTATTTGAAATACTCAAACACTGTTGTCTTGTACTTTACGGCTTATAATCAGCAAGACCCATTGGTGACAATTTCTGCTAGTGGCCAGGGCTTAATTAGCACTAGGTATTGTTTGCAACAGGTTGTCAATAACATACATTTTCTCAGGGGGATGAAGGCAATGAGAAATAGTAAAAGAAGATTTTGTGAGGGGTGGAGGGGGTCCTGTACCACCTGCAACGGGAGGACTGCCAGGAGGGGTGGCTTCTACGCCATTTGTGTGGAGCGGCATGGCTTCTGAGACATACACCCACAGCAGAGAAGAACTGAGAAAAAAAGAAGAGTGCAGGGGATCCTCTGTCACTCATGGTCAACTACAGGGAGGAGTGCTGCATCACGTCTGTCAGCGGGGTGATGTACACAGCACTCTGGGTGGCTAGGAGACACCTTCCTCCAAATCGCTGAAGATGGCAGCTTCTCTGCCTTGCCACTGCTAGAGGCGGTGCATGCAAAAAAGACTGGAATCCAGATGTTGGGAGCTCTCTAGTGGCCCTTGTCTTCTGGATTTCTACCAGAAAACACGAGAGAGTAACAGTGAACATACTATGTTCGTCTGACAAACATGTCCCCACGAAGAAACCACATGGAGACTCAGAATTGCGGCTTGACAGAGTTTTCACAGAGGTGGGGACTTCTTATCCTGACTCCTTAAAAAAACAGAAAGAAAAGAAAAGACAAAAGAGAAGAGAAGAGAAGAGAAGAGAAGAGAAGAGAAGAGAAGAGAAGAGAAGAGAAGAGAAGAAGAGGAGAGGAGCGGAGAGG
>NW_009189888.1:17159-21318 GCF_000690835.1 Fulmarus glacialis
AGAGAGGGAAAGGGAAAGGGAAAGGGAAAGGGAAAGGGAAAGGGAAAGGGAATGGGAAGGGGAAGGGGAAAGGGAAGGGGAAAGGGAAGGGGAAGGGGAAGGGGGGAAAGGGAAAGGGAAAGGAGACAAAAAAGAAACCCCAGCCTTTTCTCTTCTCTCTTTATTCAGACCACTGGTATAGAGATGAGCCTGGCTTTTTATTCTGGGCTGGTTTGCAATCTAGGTCTCCACAGGAAGTCTGTCTCATCTAAGAACTGCCTCAGACTGACTCCAGGCCAGTAACTGGATCTGAGCAGGAAGACCAGCGCATTGCTGTAAAGCCCCACTGAACTGGACCACCTTTCAAGATCAGGTCTACCTAGCACCGTAATTATGGAACAGTTATTCAAATGAACATTTCAAGGAATATAATGTATTTAATACTTAACGGTATCCTAGCACTTGTGTAAGACATTAGAGCGTACGCAGCAAAGCACAGTCTTGCCAGATGGACTGGATGATCCAATATAATGAAAACCTTTCATTTCTAACGTCTGTAACAGTGTCTCCATTTTAGGCATTTGTGACAATGATCTTTACTTGCTGTATTTTGGATTAGTCGTCCAGGAGATATCCTTTCCAAGTATTAGCAGACAGAATAATAATAGCTCATCGTTGTAGATGGCAGCAGGCATAAACAGTAGGAGACATTAATTATCACCCTTTTGGTTTACAGCAGCAGAAACCACCATTAAAAGAAAAAGAAAAAACTCTAAGTACAGGATAACTCTTCACTATCAAAGCTTCATTTGCTACCAAAAGGTACCTAAAAAGGAAAATAAAGTTGAGATTATGCCAAATTTGTGTTGGTTTTTTTTTTGATGAAGTACAGATGCAATCTGGAAAAATATTTTTGATCTGGCTATTGGTTACATTTGAAATTCTGATGTGTAATATGCGGAGAACAAAAGGGATGGTGATCTAAGATGTACCAGTAGAAAGTAAGCACAGCAAGAAGGAAAGGACTTACTCAGATTAAGTGTTTGCCTATCTGTTAGTAGTGACAAATCCAGAGTACACTGGGACAAAAGGGTAGATGGCACAAAGCATAAAACACCGCTCCCACCTCTGTTAAAACACCAAAAAAAGGTAGCCACGTTATCTTTTGCTTGGTGTGACAGTAGGCTGGTGTCAACTTTTCTTTGCCTTAATTGCATTTTTTAAATTTTCATTATTATATTAATAAATCTGCTTTTTATGCTACAAATGTTTTGGGCATTATTGCAGGGAAGGCTTTCATAAGTGTAGTGATTCTTGGTATCAAATCAATTCATAGCAGTTGAAGTAGTGTCACAGCCATTCAAATTGTAAGGTTCTCTATCTGCATCACACTTCCCAACTTTATTACTATTTCTGTGATTAGACAATTTTCATCAAGGTTTTAGAAAAGGTAGTAAGAAGATCACATTAACTCTGAAGTCTCCCTCAGAAAGATATGGATTAGGGAATCTTCTCTCAAAAGGAAATGCGATTAAAGTTGAGGTTGTAAGAATATACTAGCAACATTTAAAAACGATTGGGATAGAATTGAATCTAAATCATGTAATGCGACTTTACTCTGGAGATCTTTCAATGCCAAATCTGCATCTTGAAATAATCCTGCAATAACTCTGTTTTAGCAGTTTCATCTATTTTAGATTTTCTATTTGTAATCCTGAAGTTGACCAGAGATGTTTGATATAAAGGCTGCATAGAAGCCGTTCAGGAAAGAGCATGCATTAAAAGCAAAATCTTTTATCCCACAGAAGACCTGACACTGATCCAATTGACTCGTCACAGTATAAACAAATTGCTGCTATACCACATCAGCTCTTCCAAACCCGACCTGTGTGATTTATTGGATTGTGTGTTTGTGATCTCATCCTCCAGGTTTTCAAGGCTAATGATTCTTCATATGCCTATTGTTGGAAATTTCTAATAGCCTCTGCTATGTATCCAACGTTTGATATATACCAAACCAATTCAATTTGATTTTTAATGCAGAGCCCCAGCTCTACTTTTCAACAATATCTAATACCAACATTTAGATGAAAGTTCTTGAAATCGCCCTTCTGACGGGATTGCAGGAAGGAGAATTCTGGGGCACGGAGAGGCACACATAGCAAACCCCCCGGCGACGGTGGGCTTCAGGTGAAGCGTTCAGCTCGAGTGTCATCCGTCTGTTTGTTGACAACAGATATTTTTGCACAAAGCTGTTCTAACAAAACCATAATTTGTCATTCCTAAAAGAGGCTGTAAGCCAAAGAGTGCTTAACAGTTTAAGATAGCACTGCTGCTGAAAGAAGGGGTCCCCAGTCTCCTCCACTCTCTGCAGCTCATTCCCACCTCTGTCCCTTTTGTGGACACAGCTGCTTCCACAGCTACACGCTCAGTCAGACGGGAGATCGGGTCAGGCCGTGTGTGAGCTTTCAGCCTGGTCTGTTCCCCCGCCTCGTTCATGGCGTAACCACGCAAACATGTATGACTATAAAGCAGGGAGTGAGCAGCTGGGGACTAGTGAAAGCTTTTTCTGTCTTAAAGAGTTCCTCAAATTACAGACTTGGCTATGAGCCACACGCAGGGATGGCTACTCAGGCTGGTCGAGTCCTGAAAAGACCCCAAGGAACATCAGAGGGACTTACCCTAGCTAGGCAAACAAATAGCACAATGGCAGGTTAAGGTCAATGTCGCTGGATAACGCACGTGTGAAGGGAAACTTGGAATTATTTGGGATTCTAATTCAGGAAGGACACCTGCTTACCACTAGGGACAGCTCAAGTGAAAGCCTTTCTTCAGTACGCAACTATATTCAGAAACAAAACCTGGCATTAGATTGCCTGAGAACGGCACAGGAAAAACACCAAAAAATACTACATACCCGTTATATTAAAAGAAAACAGGTTGCAGAAGTGATTGCACCATCTGCCAACAGAACACAGTACAAAACAGAGGTTGTGAGTATTGAGAGGAAGGCAACAGGAGTCCAGAAAAAATGTGCACAAATAGATTGAAATGATTGGGATTGTTCATTTCACAAAGCAGACATTTAAAGGAGAACATGATAATAGTATTTAAAGTAAGGAATGGTACAGGCAAGGTAGATAAAAAGCTTTGTTGAGACAGCTTTGTTCCCTGGTTCAACACAAGACTAGGGAGACATTCAGTGAAATTGTAAGGTAGCAAATTAAAAACTCATAAAAAATAACACTTTTTAGCACAATATGTAATTAGAGGACGCGGTGCTGACGCAGGCGGTGGGGTGTATGGGGGAATTTGAGGTTGCTTACCCCTCAGTGAAAGAATAAGCTACTTAGCATGCAAGGTAAGGTAAAAAGGCATGAAGTTAGGCAGTTACTGTAGAGCAACGCAAATTGCCACCAGCTGCTGACCTACACTAGCTTGCTATCCGTCCCGACTTGCAACCGTCCACCTCTCGTCTGGCTGTGGGGTTCGTAATTCAACAAACAGCAAGACTCCCATCTTCTGAATAGTGCGAGAGGTGTCTATTCAAATAAGTCAAATACATTCACTTTATGGGATTAAATGTATGCAAGCACAGAATCGTGTAGAAGGGGATTTCCTAAAAAAGAATGGTCTACAAAGGGACTTTCACTGCGTATGGAAGAGGTACATCACCACAGAACACGCCTGTTCTGTTTCAGAAGAGATAAACTGTCATGTCTAAATATTTAGGCCAATTTGATGCACCTGACCCTTAGTACGGAGCTGAGGCGACAACTCCTCTTTTCCCACCATTGGGCAAGCAGTGAAGACCAGTACATGAAATCATCAAAACAAATCACTTTGGAAACAAGATCTAGGGCTGTATTTGTCAGAGTTAAATAAAAGATCTGCACATAAAACACTTCATGGGGGAAAAAAAAAGCTACATTTCAAAGCAGACTGTTGACAAGTGACATTATCCTGTCACCTGCTGAAGACAAATGACTCGCCCAACACAACTACGCTGGATGCAGCTATATTTCACCGGTGGGTTTTTTGGCTCCCATAGCCTCTCGCTATCAAAACGTGCGTCCATGAGACCGTGACTTGGCGCCGCCACACCGGGCTTTCCCTAAGGAGGGCTTTGCCGCACGCAAGGGCAGGCCGGTGCCCGGCCCGTGTCACCGCGGGGCTGGTG
>NW_009189889.1:0-3981 GCF_000690835.1 Fulmarus glacialis
GCACGGGTCGTGGGAGTGGGCGTCTCCTCCGCCCGCGCTTCCCCCGCACAGGGAAAAGCTGTTTCCTTTTTGCGGGGTTAGCACTGGAGCGCTGCCCAGGCTGGCCAGGCAACGGCATTCCCTACTAAGGATATCGTAATCACAAATGGAGAGAGAAACCCTGCCAGGGCTATTAAGGAGGAAAATGTAGTGGCGCACATGTACTGGTTTGGGAAGAGGCCATATGAAAATGGGATTAAGCCCAGAAGTGCTTTAGGAAACCTGCACAGTGGGAAGGTCACCCTTTGCGGGGGAGTAGGGAGGGGTGGATGGAGAATAAGGGAGATTTGCGATATATGAGACTTTAAACAGGAGAATTTAATTGTGTTGAGGTGAATAGATTTCGGTTTTGAATACTGTGAGACATACTTAATAGTCTCCTAACAATAGCAGAGTTTATTTTTTTAAGGAGCAGGTGTAATGCTATTCTGTAAACATATCTCTGTGTAAATTATACACCCTCTGAACATTCTTCTTTTTTTTCATGTAAACCTTCTTTTTGTTGCAGTGACACCTTCTGCAGAAAATAAATCTAACCAACCAATTTCTGCACCCTCTGGTCAACTCCAAATTCTCTTTACTGTTGAACTACTGCAGCAAGTCCGCGTTAATACTAGATTTGCTATTTGTATCCAAGGGAACATTGTGCAGCGCGACCTACATCTCTGGAACAAAAAAGTAGTGATGTTTCAGCAACTGCTTTTTGATGATACAGAACACCGGAGACTTGATGATCCTGCGGTATTTATTGAGCAGCAGTCTCAAAGAGCCAAACCAAGGGAACTAATGCAAATGTTAATGAAACATTGAAGTTGAGATTTTAATTACTTAAAGGTCAGCACATTCAAAGTTTATTAATTTAAGGGAGTTATTCTGCATTCCCACAACAATCCCCACTCTGCTCTTGCATAGATCAAAGAATTCAAGTTACTGTTTATTTGCTGATGCACGCAGGTATAACTGAATGTTATACCTGAATATTATTCCTTTTTGCAATTAGGGTCTCAGTCTTTTAACACTTTATTAACACTTCTCTGTATATTTTGTATGTTCCCATACTTTTCAGTAGCAATAAAACCGTTGTTTTTCTCTAATCTTTCTTCTAAATTACCAAAGGCTACATTTCCTTTCAAGCTTGGAACCTCTATTCAGTTGGCAACATTTGTTGCTAAACTATCACAAAACACTCACAGAAACTCTGCAAACTAACATAGCGGAACAATATTGCGACTTCATGGGAATATTTTCCCAAAGATACTTTTATAAAGTTTTGGCTTCCAAATACTATGACACCTGCAATCCGTGTTTGGAAAACGTGTTTGGAAAGATTTGGGAAATGATTCCCAGAAAAGCCTGCGAGGGGGATGAAAACATTGTAGTTTCAGAACCTTGTGCACATAAACCCACTTGTAAGCTGTTGAAGGATCTTTCCTTCTCAAAATGTAAAAATCACCAGGTTTTTGTTGGTAAAAAGGTTTTTTCCCAGTGAATGAGGTGGACAGTTAAATAAGATTAATCTTGTTTCTAATGGGTTTTCATTATTTTGCTTAATTTATTTCCAGATTCTCTCCCTCAGTCTGACAGTAACCTTTATATTTCCATCCATCGAATCTGGAGAGCTGTGATCTGAGAAGTCTCCCTTTCATGACACTACCTGAAACAAATTGTCTCCGACTGCACTGCTTTCCGCCTTTATGAAATAAGTAATGGCATTTTAATCCCAATCTAAAATATATTTTGTCCTTTATTTTCTCTTTGATTACAGTGAATTCTGGCCATCAGAATGCTGGAATGCTATTTTTTCCTGTCTATCAACTTTACATATTTCCATCTTCACTTTTATAGTATGCCTTTCTTCACAATGGACTTTTTCCTCAACTTTTCCCTTTTCCTTGAGGAAAAGATGTGGTATTATTATAACAAACACAGATTTCTCTTGTACGTTAAAGGTGCCTTTCCAGGACTGGAGGGCGAGGAAAACCAGCACGTATTCTCTTCAACTCTGCTATGCTACATATATTCCTAGGGTCAGTCATGAAATCCCGATTTTAGCACAATGCCTCTGCATGCCTAGGATTCACTCTGCCTAGGATTCTACGTTAAAGTCACTACCTCAAAGTCTTTAAACAAACATCTGGAAGCCCTTCTCTTACTAAACTAAAATGTATATAGACAGCAGACTGCAGTTAAATACCTATCTCAAACATGGAAAACAGCGCACACACACAAATACGCTGTTCAGACATAAGAAACAGATCTAACTTAATATGTTTCTTAAGGAATAGAGAAAGAACTGGGTACCAATATTTGCCTTTGGTAGCTGTACTGCAGGAATACATAAATGCACCTAGTTACAAATTAGCTATGCTTTGAGTTTAGCATAAGCTGATGCCCTTGTAAGGCAACAGCAGTCTGTCTTTTTTTCAGGGGAGAGAAGTTAAAAAATAAGGATGTAAAACCTACCTTTCTTTTCCTTCTCTTTTGAAGAGGTGCCAGCAAATCTAGCCTCCTAATTTTATTTCAAGATGCTCAAGATCACACATGGTATTCAGAATGGCTTTGAAGATAACTTGAAGGATTTCTGATTCAAAATGAATATCCTTGTCTGTGTTAACACTGTAGGGCTGTTAGCAAGAAAGCAAAAAAAAAAAAATTAATCCCAAATTATCCATCTGACTGGTTAAACAAACAGTCTAGCACCTTATTCAAGAGCCATTTCCTTAAATCTGTCTTCTTAACTCTAATAAACATGCCCTTGAGATCAACAGTAGCTCTGTTTTCTCCCCCAAACCAATGTAATTCAGGTTGTACATACCCCTGATTGTTAGAAAAGAAGCAACGGTCAAGCTCGGAGTGGACAAGCCTTCCCTTGGGGTAAAACAAATCAGCAGTATTAGAGGCTGTGGGCTACAAGCAAAAGAAGGAAACAGAGAAGAGTATGAGAAACCACAGTGCTATTCAGAGTTAGGGGGAAGAGAAGAAGTGGAGACAAAGAAAAAGTCTTTAGAGCTAGATGTTGGTAACCTAGGGATTTGACTAGTAGAACAGGGTCAGGGATAGAGCAGGGAAAGTAAAAGACCACCTGCAATACTGCATTTGCTCCCAATTCTTGCAGGCTCCAAATCCATAGAAACATTCAGGTATTCAGTTGTTGATTAAGTGCTTAAGCTGTAGTTTATTAACCTGAGTGCCATTTTGAATCTGGCTCCAAGTCGAAAAGACTATGTCTCTACTAGTAAGCAGAAAGGATCTATGCCCGTTCTCTGGCCCTGAGAACAAACATCCTTGTGTGTTCTGCATCCATGTGGCTGAACTGTCTTCCCCTTCGATGGTGCCACCTCTGGGGATGAGCCCATGCTGTCCCTCACGTTGTACCCTGGCATCTTCTGGAAAAGCATGGTTTGGCCTTGGCAAAAACAATGTTGGGGACTGTCAGCAATGGCACCGTGTCCCAGCGCTCGAGCCCATGCCCTGGCACTGTTTCATTTACTAACGTGGGCCAATAGGTCTGCGTAACACACGCAACAGCCACTCTCCAAGTGACAAAATACCCGTGTCCTTTGAACAGCTGGAACCAAAGTCTAAAGGTTTTAAAAGAACAGTATGCTTCAGAAGGACAGCCCGTGAGCCAAACGGCACCACCGACCCTTCCTGGAAGTGGAGCACGGTGTCAGCTGCGTCTCAGCAGCGGTGGGAGCAGGACTGCAAGTCGTGCTGTATGGCAGCAGCCCCGAAGCGAGCAGTAAGCGGCACAAGCCTGAGGAGGCGACGGGCCTTCCCCCGCCAGCTCACTGACAGGCCGCCAAAGCCTTGCCTCCCCGCCCCAGCGAGGGCGATCCCAGCGCCGTCCGTCCCAGCTCTGCCCGAGAGAGAGAGCCTGCCGGTTTCCCGGCTGGAAGCGATCAGAGAGCCCTTTCCCCTCCGTGATCGCCAGCAGCTGCG
>NW_009189890.1:0-279 GCF_000690835.1 Fulmarus glacialis
GGAAGGCAGCCGGTGACTGAAGGTAGGAGACTGGGTGTTTTTCCCGACGCCTGGCAAATTAACTCCTCGCTGACATGGGGAAGGGCCAGTGCTGCTAAGCGGTTGAGACTGAATTTGGCAAATAGCTTTGGCCAAGGTGACACGGAGGAAAAAACTGTCAAAACAGCCAAACACTTCAGCGTTTCCGAAACGAACCTGATTGTTTGCCTTTCGGTTCTGACACTGCCCCGGTGGGATCCTGCGGTCCTAGCACCTGGGGCGGGAGGGATGGGCAAGGAT
>NW_009189890.1:436-706 GCF_000690835.1 Fulmarus glacialis
CTTGCCCTGGCGCGCCCGGGCTGGGCCGTCCTGCCGAGCCCTTGCCAAAGCATCCTGCCCCGCTCCCCCGGGAGGGAGCTGCCAGGCTCCGGCTCCCGCCTCCTTGGAAGCACCCAGAAAAGTCCGTCTTGTTTATCCTTTCTTGCCCCCCGTTTGTGCAAACTGCCCGGAGGACCTGGAGAATCTTGAGCGCGTTTCCGTGCTGCTCGAGGCTTTTTCTCCGCCGGGCCGAGGGCGAGCGCCCGGGGCGGGGGCAGGCACCGCCGCCGC
>NW_009189891.1:0-1387 GCF_000690835.1 Fulmarus glacialis
GCTGCCTGTGTCAGGGACGGGGCCGGCACGGGTCCCTGCTCGCCGGCTGCGTCCCTGGGGCGTGAGCAGGATCCGTGCCACCCCGGCAAGCTGTGCCGGGCTGGATTGGTGCTGCCCGTCCCGGCACAGCCCGTCCCCGCAGCGCCGGGGAAATGTCGGCAACCCGTGTCGAATCCGAAGGTGGGCAAAGACTGTCGGGGGCCGGGAGCTGTCGGCTGAGGAGCCTCGGTACCTCTCCCAGCTGGGGATCGATCCCTGAAGCAGCTCGCTGCATCCCCGACGGCCCAGGGCGTCCCCGGCGGCTGCCGCTCAGCGGGGGGCACGGCTCTTCCTCCGGGCTGAAGTGATCTTTTTTTTTTTTTTTCTCCCATTAGGTTAGGTAGAAATCCTCAAATTCTCCATTTTTTCCAGTGTTTGCATGTTCAGAACTTACAGATTAAGGATTCTCTGTTCTGGAGGGATGTCTCTGTGTGTGTGAAGGCGAAACCGCACCGTCGGGACGGCCAGGCGACGTAGCGGGAGAGGCACGAGAACGGGAGGCGAAAAGACAGAGGATGTGTTATAATTGCATAGCATGAAAGCTTCGTAAAAGTGGGTTTTCTTTGTTTTAAGTGGCGAGCACAGCAGGAGGGACGAGCATCCCCTGCCCCGTGTCCGTGACCACTGGATTCACAGTCCAGAGGCTCCGGGTTGTTTGAATGTTTGGTGACGTTTTTGTATTGCAGTAAATGGCTGAGATAATGTGTATTTTTAATTTTTTTTTTTTTTTTTTTTTTTGGAAAACAAAAAGGAACGTAATGCTCCCCCAAACGGTGATCTCTGTGCTGATTTGTACGTGTGACTTCAGGGCTGTGTGCTTGGGGACCTTTTGTTTTTTCTAATTGGAGGGAAATAAGTTTTCTGAGACGCTGGTTTGAAATGCCCAGAGGAGGTCGGTGTGTGGTAGACGGTCCAAGGAGGGCGGAGGAAAGGCCGCCCTGGTTTTTAGTTTATAGCCTGTATTTTATTTAAATGAACTGATGCCTAGCCAGGCTCAACCGGAGTCAGTGCCTGAAGCTTTTTGTAGCCGTGATATCCCAGAAGAGAACCAGTGACGTCCTGAAAGATGCGCTCTTATAGAGCGGCCATAGTATCTGTCCAATTATTTGCTTCCATTTTCAAAAGATAAAAGTCATTGATTATAAACTTCCTCTGGTTTGCTTTTTCTTTGACTCTCTGCATCCTGCACCCACCGCTGCCCGTTAGCACGTGCACTTTGGGTTTTAGGACTATCCAGGTTATTAAATGATGGCTCTACCCTTAACCACAGCGATAGAAACCCGAGCGTGTGGGGTTGTGGCGGAGCGGGGTCCGTCCTCTGGGACTCCTCCGTCCTCGCCTGCTCTGT
>NW_009189891.1:1461-1789 GCF_000690835.1 Fulmarus glacialis
CCCCTGGGGCTCCTCTGTCCTCGCCTGCTCTGTCCCCGGGGAGCCGGGGCTCCCCAGGGTCACACGTGGACTCGCTGGTGAACCCGAGAGCTTGGCTGGATGCGGGACTCGATCCCACGGACTTGCTGGGGGGTCTCGGGGTAACGGAGACCGGGGCGACGGGGTCTCGGGAAGGAACGGCACCGGCTGGGGGCTGCCCTGGAGCTGGGGGGGCTCGTTCTGCTCTTCCCGGGTTGAAACCTGCTTCAAGGGTGCAGGAAGCCCTGCGATAGCAAAGAAAGCCCAGGCTGGAGATGGCATCGCTCAGTCCCCAGCCAGGTTTGAGAGC
>NW_009189892.1:0-23018 GCF_000690835.1 Fulmarus glacialis
ATGGGGGTTATGTTTCCCCTTTTCCAGACTGCCATGACTTCTCAAATATTATGTATAGTGGCTTAGCATCCGCAGATGGATCTCCTCAGGTCCCATGGACTTGTGCACTTCCGTCATATACATCATGAATTGGATAAACGTTCACCTTGCCTTCCTTATTGAAATATTTGGGATTATTCATTCTGATTTTTAGATGGAAGGACAACAACCTACTTCAGCTTAGAGATTAGAATGGTTTTGCTTTAATGATGGGGGAAAAACCACTGAAAGCTGAATAAGAAAATGTCAATGAGTCTGAAGTAATTTTTGTTCAATACAACATGGATGTTTATGATTAGAAGTACTTTTTGATTCCTCAGCCCTTCTCAGGAAATGTCAAACTTGCAGAATTAATTTTTGGTTTTATGCAGAAAATAAATTCATTTTTACTTTTCTATTGTAATATTAACTTGCTCTGCTTGGTAGCACATTTGTAGACTATTATACTTCTCCATTTGCCTATATAACACCTTTTTGCACATACTAAAAAGCGGACATCCTTTACATAGTGTATAAGTACCATAAGGTCTTCACTGTAGACAGGATAGATACAACTCCATTGCTAAATACACAGTTAGACAATGTAATCCCTTCATTCAACTATGTTGCTTCAAGACTGTCCACATTTACATGTATGTTAGATTGTCAAAGGCATTCTTTGCCAGGTAAGACATAAAACCCACATCTTCTGTACTAAATACCTATTTTCAGGCAAATGAACTGAGCTCCAGATATCTGAGTTTCCATATTGTCAGTGGAGATTTACTCAATAGAGTTGAATGAAACTAGAGAGAAATGCTTATAGTGGTTTGAGCCAGCACAGGTGCCATCCACAGGTCATCTGTCAGGATAGGCTCAGGGGAGCATGACTGCTGCAGTGTAGCCATGGCATATGCCCCAACTGTAATGGGGCTTTTGTGAGTGAGAAATGTATGAGTTGTAAGTGATATTGTTAAGTACTGTTTTCTTTAGTATTATTGCTCTATTAATTTTAATTAATAAAATACATTTTTTAATTAGGCAATTAATTCATTAATTCCTTAACATAGGTTTACCATTCTACACCTACACTAACTGATCAACTGTCACAAAATGTTGTGATAAAATTAAAAGTGTGATCAATGTATGGGCACAAGGCATTAAAGGATTTAAGAGCTGCAAATCAACCCTTATGTTCCAGTGCCACAGCTGTTTCTGGAAAAAATTGGTGGAGTGTGAGGCTATCCCTGCAGTAGGGTTCCCCTCACTTTGTGGTCCCTAAAGGTTAAAAGTTTCATAGTTTTTAACTATGTGGAGATTTTGACAGGCAGATTATCAAAAAAACAGTCAGATAAGTAGCTTATCAGATGTATCCCTAATACTAACTTACGACACTGGGGATTTTTTTTTCTTACAGAACATAAGCATCTAGCATGATTTGAGATGCCACAAGGTATTTGAAGCATCCTGTGGACCCGGCAGGTATGACACAGGACTTCAAGAAGACTTGCACAGCTACAGAGTAGCAGCTGAAGGCCTAGCAGAATATCACAGATTCATAGAAATGTTAATTGGAAGGGACCTCTGGAGGTCATAAAATCCAACATTACCCTCAAAGCACAGCTATTGGCAAAACTGGATGAGAGTAGACACAGCTTCTCTGGATATCCTATGTTAGTAATATTTTTTTTTTTCCTCATGTCCAGTTTGAACCTCTCAAGACATAGTTTGTCACTATTATCTCTTATATTGTGTCTGGCTGGAAGATAGCTATTCTTTCTCATGCAGGAAGGAGTCAACAGTTACTGACACTCATTGCTCAGTCTTCATGACACCAACTCCATTTACTGGGCCTTGAACTTATTTTCCAAGTAAGCAGCTACAGGTGCTAGAGCCTTTCTCTTACTGCCAGCAGCTTTCAGTTTCTCTTCTGCAGGGAGCTTTTGTCTTCTTACGGTCCTTGGATAGCCTCAGCCATGCTGGTCTCACCTATGGGCAGTGGATGGTAGGTCTTCCCTCTGCAAGTGCTCTGTGAAGATCCCTCCAAACTCTTACTTATCATTCCTCATGAAGCAAAGCCCACACATAACATCCTGCACTTCACCTCATCTAACTGCAGTGACAGTGTAAGATCACACCTCCCACAGGTAAGGCCAAGGACGGCCTCTTGTTGCCCATCCTGATCATAAGCACTCACTAGGTGCCAGGTAAATAAGAAGCCACACAGAGTTTGCACCTGCCCTCTGTGAGTTTCCCTGCTAAGCATGTGTCCCCTGCCCTCCTAGTGGTTTTCTAGCTGCAGTTCACTTGCCTGGCTAGATATTTCAGGGTATTTCGAGTCATAGTAACTGTGTGACCAGCAACTGAGTGGAACAACAGATCTCCCTACACAGGCTGTAATGGATGCTGACTTACATAGCTCACATACACATATCTGTGTAAGATAGGTGTGTAACCTCATATCTATATGATCTGAATCCTATCTTAAATGCAGCCATCACACACACAAAAAAGAGGTTACTTATTTTGACATAGAACTCCATCTGATTTAAAAAAATGTAGATTTTTACTTCAATTTTTTTTCAATTAAAAATGTAATTTGTTAATTTATATGCCAAATACAGTTTTGTTTTGTCATTTTGTTCTTTTAATTTTTCTATTTCCTTAGAAAAAAAAGACTTTTTCTGGAAAGCAACCCTGTATATTTTTGTGGTTTTCTATTAAGTGTCTTCAGATTAAAACTCCTCACAAGAAGCAGCAGATTAATGGGGGAGGAGGGAAGGTTCTTTCTATTAGACACCTTTGTGAGCACAATTGGAGACCGAAAATCAAGCTCTGTTCTTTCAGCTAAATGCATCATCACAAGCAATTAAGATTTAAGAGGGACAATTTTTCCCTCAGGAAAGCCAGTGCCTCTTTGTTGTCCTCAGATTATATTTTCAGTAATACATGGCCATATTTGCTGATTTCTACATCTGCCTTCCTAGAACTGAAGACAGAGTTTTGCCTTTTAGCAGTCTGTAGTATCTGGCTTCTTGTTTCTAAATTATGTTGTCTTCAAAAGGCTGAAAAGAAGAAATAACAATAATCAAAGCAGTAATACTTGAATTAGTAATAAATGTGCCATTCTCAGTGATAAATACTGCTTTTGCTGATGAAGTAGATGTTAAATTTACTCAAAACATCAAAGAAGTAAACCTGTGGAGGAGGACAGTTATAGTTCATACCCAGTCTGTTCACATCCATGAACTTTTTCTTGTTTTACTGCCCTTTGTTTCCATCTTGCTACGTTTGTAAGCTTTTTTTTTTCTTTTTTTAATCAAAAATTAATATTCTATTTGTGACATTCAGATTATGTCATGATAGAATGCTTTCAAGAGTGCTTTTTTGATTGTCTGTTTTCAAAAAAGGCTCATTTACTCCTAAAACCATTTTGTGATAGTACTAAGAAAATAACAAGTTTGATTTATAGCCTTTAATTTTCATTTTAAGCATACTCTCAACTGAGAACAAACCATGAACTATTAGTTTCAGAGACTGTCTCTAACTTTGACCTGGTATGTTATCATACAATTAAATTTGCAGGATTTAATATTGGTTTTCTATATACCTGGAATGAAACACCTCTGTATTCCATACGTATAAAAATCTTTGGAATCACAGATATGAATCTGAATCTTTTTATATATAAATATAGGTAATAACCCTAACAAGTTTAAAAGTTCTGAAAAGAGCATTGACCTTATTCTTTAAATCTTCTAACACTATACATTTGCAATCCCCTTGTCTCTATTCTGTCATCTGTTTCATAGAATCATCAATGGTAGGACACCTTTAAGTGAAAAAAAACATTAGAATAAAATAGAAGATCCAGTTGCAGACTCGCACTTTGACTATTTACTAGAGTAGCAGTACAGAATAATACTCTCCTCCCAAGACAGTGACATGAAACAAGAGTGGCCTAAAAATTCTTAGAATGTATTGTGTTTAAAAGCACAATTTAATCCACATTCAGTACCTAAAGCCCTATGTCCTATATTTTGCAATCAGATTCTCCAAACAGCCAAGGATGAATTATATTCCAAAAATCAGATTTTTAGAAGACACTAAGCTAAAACTTCCAATGTGACATTCGGATAAAGATACCACACTTCTTCAAAGATCTTCAGTGTCTTTTTTCTCTTGAGATTCCCAAATGCAAACATTTCCCTTGAATCATGCACCAAAATCAGATAACACTTTGGGCAGATCTTTTTCTCCTGAAAATAAAGATGTTTGTGGTTAGTAAGGAAAGCACTATGCTGAGGCCTGGGCTTGCAATTAAGAAGAATAAGAATCTGAAACTCATTTCCCAAATTCCATAAGAGTGTTACAAATACAATTATAACCCACAAGATAGCTTTGGTTATTTTTGTGTATGTGATAACATTTTGTATCATTGAACAATACCTTCATCTTGTCCGTCTTTTCTGGGTAGCAGCAGATACTGAGTAAGGCTTTCCATGAGCAAGGCAAAGCATTGCAATGACTATTCTGAAATTTGAAGTTGCTAGTTTGATGCCTCAGGGACTTCACATTGAGCTACGTCTCATTAGTTGTAAGCTTGTGCCAGCAGCTTTGTGAATGCTACCTAACAACAGTGGCAAAGTCTGCCAGGTGATGTGACAAGTCAAGCTATATTTCTGTAAGTAGTACTGGTTCCTAACTGACGGACTTAGGCATTTTACAGATCCCTACTGATCTAAATAAAAAACTACGTAAATTTATAATCTCGGTCAAAATTAATCTGAAACATGGAGGATGGTGGGTTTTTTTTTTCAGTTTATGTTCCATCTTTGGTTTATTATAGTGATTTCTTGAAAAACAAAACAAACAAACAAACAAAAAAAACCTATGTTGTTCCTATACTGTCTTACTTACACCGTTCTAGATGATCTGTATGATGCTTCTTTCCAGCTTCAAGGGAGAAAGAAGGGTACCGGGTATTCCTGTATTCTGAAGAAGAATTGGTGCTATCTCTAACTATGTTCATAATGAAGTAAGTCAATGGTTGAGAAATTGCTTTTTAAAAGCATTGAGCTACAAAGTATGATGTCCTAACACAGTTAATTAATCTTTGGTTGTTTCTAGACAGCTATTTGCAGGAAGCATTAAGTCTTTGCAGGAAACATTAAGTCTTTGTATATGTCTTTGTCTAATTAAAAGACATTCTAGTTAGTTTGTGGATATGGAAATGGACACACCCTCCAGTACTGATGAATTACTTTGTGTTGTTATTCCCCTTGGCACAATGAGTGAAGATTTATGTAGACATGTGACTATCTCTTGCCACTTTTTTACTGTGACAGGGTAAAAAATGACTTTTGCTATATCAGGTTCAGTTTGCATGCTTGATGGATTGGGCTTCTCCAATGGAAGCTATATCTGACTTTGACCTTCTCAAGGTAAAAGAGTCAGACTTTTTGTCCTTGAGAATGATTTTCAGTATAACAAAACCTTTTTTCACTAACTAGCAACAGAAGTAGAACTTTGGCAGAAAGCACTCAAACCATATATTAGTTGAAGAAAAGGCAAAGAAGAGAAATAAAAACTACTACAATGAGCAGACAATAAATAAGGATTCAGAGTCAGGGTTGAGTTTTAAGAATAGAACAATGATACTAAATGAAAATAGTTTTCAAAATTATATATAATATGAGAAATAAGAACAGAATAAAAATACATTCTGAAATCAACACCAAAGAAATACACCCAATAAAGTCAAATGTAGAGGCAGTAGAAAAGAGGACTTCCTCTACAAAAATAGTGAAAATACAAATTTGAAAAATGAAGGTTGAAAAATAAATGCAAATTCCAAGTCAAGCACATTTACTTACAAATAAATGAAAAGGTGTCTCATTTGTTCACATTTCAAAGCAATTTATGAATAATCTTACAAAAAGAAGTATCAAGAGGGCATAGGGAACTACAGATTAGATAATTTTGCTGTTACACTAATTACTCTTTTCTATATAAATGGATGGATGACAAAGAGGAAGGACAGGACATCTTATTAAATATTTAGCTTTTGTACCCTCTCTGTTTATAGAGGTTTTTGGATGCAGTCTCTGTAGTTCATATCTAATCTGTAAAGAAGCAGACTGTGTGGGTAAACTGTTGGTTCCTCTTTCTTTTCTTTCTTGACATTCAGTTGAGTCCCTGATGAAAAACTAAGGAAGAAAAATTAGTATCCAAAGAGAAAGAAGTTTACTAAACTAGCTGACAAATAAAAAACAAAATACAATTAACAACGGCAATGATTGGAAAAGCCTCCTGAGAAATGAGCTATGTTCATCCTTAGAGATAAGTGATAGTACTATCAAAGTGCCTTACTAAAATAAATGAATTAGAAAAATTGTGAATCTATTCCATGTAAGATTGCTAATAACAATGAAAATGAGCAATACTGTTATGCGTGATAACATTAATCGAAAAGATTAGGAAAATGCCAGAGATATTTTGTTCGTTTTGATAGAAAATTTGACTCTAAGAAGACCATGGTTGTTATTTGCTTGTTATCTTTTTTAAAAGGGAGCAAAAAATCAACTGAAACTGATAGCGTCAGGATGGATGACTGGAATGCAGTAATCCCATAGAGGTGCCTTCTTTTATCAGGCCTTCCTAGTTGATGTCAGCCGGTTCAACTGTCATGTTATGAACAGAAATGAGGCCTCTATATTGCAGTTCAGCATGTTTTATAATTAATTTATAATTATAATGAACAGTAGTGCTACTTCAATCTTCCCATTGTTAATTGTGCTGTTAGTATCCGCGGAGATAGCATTGTCTCCATGTAATTCTCGGCTTTTTTCCTCCAACACACTACCTACTGCTTACTCTGAGAATATCAACTCTTATTTCTTAAGTTTAACAATAATTTGTTTTTTTTTCTGTATTAGCAAGATCATTTTCACATTTATAATGCCTAAAATAACTAATTATTTTAAGTCTATCCCTGCTCAGTATTTAAATGTTGCTTATTTTGAGCCTGATGTACAGTTAAGTTCTATGCCGTTTAGGTTTTTTCATTATTTATTTATTTATTTATGTTAAGATACTTTTAATGCAAATAGTCACATCAGCACAATAATTGTGGTAGAAGGAAAAATTGCCTTATAATGGTGCTGTATATTTTTTTCTATTTGGTAATAGTCTATACCCTCTTCCTTTAAGTTGATAGGCTTCTGCAATTGCACCATTACAGTGGTGCAACCTATGTGTACAAAGCAAGCCACTTAATTCATGATCATTTAAATCTGAAAATGCTTATGTTAGGTAATAGGTAGCTGAACTTTGGCATTTTTACAAAAGGAAAAAAAAAAGTAAAATAATTTTTAAAAATATAACTTTTTTTCCTATCTTTATTTCAAAATATGTTTTTTTTCCTGGTTTTAGTTAGAACTGATCCTATAGATCTTTATCATGTTTTTATATTTTTAATCAAAAGTGTGCAAAATACAGAAATGGAAATTCAATTAAAAACCAAATCTGTGCAATGAGAAGTAAAATGCTGGAGAAGAACTCAAAGAAGTTTTTTTTTTTTTTCTTTCACTGTTGAATTTTCTCTGTTTGGAAATGTTGGATATTCTATTTCGGCATTCTCAAAGTATCATTCTTCTACATGTGAGAAACTCCCAGACACATAATATCTTCCACAATTTCTACAGTTATAGGACTCCAGAGATACATAATAATATTCTTTGCAGAGAAAATACTATGATACTCCATCAGATAATCAGTTAACTTGGAACTTTGGTCTAAAGGGTAGAATAAATGCTACAATACAATACAATCACAACTGTAATTCTGGTGAAGTAACCAGACATAGGGTGCAGAAAAATGCAAGTCAGCATTGGACTGAACTGAAACTGTTTAATTCAGTTCAGCAAAGGAATTTTTATTTTTCACATTAGTCTGAGCAGGAACAAAAATATTTCAGTCACCCTAGTGGATATCCTTCATCATCATCATCATTATTATTATTATTACTATGATGCTGAAAATTGTTTAAGGACAAAACCTGAACATTCCAGAGAAGATTTTCAAATTGTTCAAAACCTCATTTTCTCTAAAAGGAAAAAAAAAAAAAAATGTGCAAATACAAATGAAAAGTTCTTACAACATCTGTCTGGAATTTTCACTGTTCTTTAAGATAGGACACTTTTTAGATTTTCTTCAGTCATAAATTGTGTGTCAGAATCTAATTATTTAATTACATTCCCGCTTTTCTTAATATAAACATATAAATCAGGAACAGGTACTTGCTCTTTCTTCGATTTGCTTAATGCTTCACAATGCAGTCATTAAAAAGACAAATAGTAGCAAGTAGAGAAGTCACGTTACAGAACCAGAAGACAACCACAGAGGACAGAGAAGAAAGTGCTGTAGTGCTTTAAATAGATACATACTGCACAGGTACAACAAATTTAGTAAGCTTTAAGCAGTGTCACATGTTACCTTTGTGATAGATAAATGCAAAAGTGAAATCAACTTAGCCAACACACAGCACTACTGGCAAGGTGCTGTCTTCAATGGCTGGAGGGGACCATGGTGGGTAATTCTCTCTCTCCCTTGCTCTTGCTCTCGCTCTTTCTCCCAGCAGAGATTTTTATCCTGAGATTGTGGTATACATAGCTGATTACCAGTTCTCTTTAGCTACCTTAGATGCTTCATTTCTTGCACTAATCAGCATGTTGATGTTTTCCTCAATGACCAAGTAGATTAATCAATGGCAGAAACACCATTTCAGATACAAATGGAGAGGAATTACAGCAGTGTTTGTGGTAATGTTTTGTCTGACAATTTTGACTAGTGACTCTCTGCTATGTAGTGGTCTGAAGCAATGGTAGCACTTAATTCCTTCTGTAACCACTTTATGCATATATACACATAATGGACATAGGAACTGCTGCTTTATTTATCTAGTTACTTAATTGTGCCATACACACCTGATCAGCACAATTATTGTGACTACTGGTTATTCTTGGAGAAGGGTTGTGGCACAGAAAGAAGAAAGCAGTAGGAGAAAGGTGTCTTCCTTTGTCCTTCACTAGATAACCATTCACTGTGTTTTCTTTGCTATATGGCACAACACGGTGAGTAGCTGTGTTTCTTTCACATATCCTGTAACAAATAATGTTTCCTTAAGATAAGACCGTAACTCACTTTTTTTCTTTTTTTTTTTTTTTTTTTTGGCATGCAGTGTGCGTCTGTGTCTGCATTAGCATGTACTTTGGATTAGGAGTACAATTCCTCAGTACCACCATCTTCATCTTTATTAGACTCTTCAACAGCATAAATACTCAACAATATAAATACAGCTGTAGCAGCCAAGGATACCAAGATGTTCCTTCTCTAAAAAGCAGAAATAGAACTTTTTCCTAACCTCTGTAAGGATCACATTTTTATCAAGATTTGTTTAAATTTTTCCTACAGGTAGGACTTTTGTCTTCAGCGAGCACATACAGGCCAAAATTTGTTTCTTCCATATTGAGCCTGAATAAAGAGATCATGGGTCTTAAACTACAGTATTGCTGTACTTTGATCCCCTTTTTGATGAATCAAGGCTTGGAGATTTGATATGTCATGACTCATATCAGTTCATGCCATCATCTACTTTCATTTTAAAAACATGAGAGCATTTCCAAACAGGCAGAGGTCTCTAGCGGGTTTTGTGCCATTATAGTTAACTCCAAGTCAATATGAGATTTCAAATAGTCCTACATACCTAAATTTAAGCTGAATAAAGACCCAGTGATGGTATTGACAAGGTTTCTGTTGACCATTATGGGAACCCATGTGAACAGCTGGGGATACATTTGGTTGCCTGAAAGTGATCACCTGGTGCCGTTTAAAATGCCCTGATGTAATTTAAAAAGCTGGACACAGCAGAGTGTCATATCTCTCATCCTGTCTTAGTTATCACTGGATGTCTCAAATGGCGCAGCAGCCAGGCTTTCTGCTGCCTGCGACTGTATCTGAATTTTACCCTTATTATTAAAATTTTTCACACCATGAGATTTCTGGATGTTAAGACACAGCTTTCACAGTGCTGCTTTTCAGTTTTTGCTTCTTCTCAGTGTCCTATCTGGAATACGTAGAGGCTTTCATGAGGAATTGTACCATGTCAGGTGTAAACCCCAGTCTGTCTGGAGCCCAAAGGAAGGGGGTGGTGGTGTCATGCTGCAGTCATCTTCTCACAGAGTTGTACCTTCCTGCAAAGGAGAAGCTAAAGTCCAATAATTCATTTTGCTGTGCCTCTGCTCCAAGACCATATATACAGTACATAATTTGAGTTCATATATTTCTCCATATTTTGAAATTAATAAAAGCTGTAGGCCTATACTTAATAAGTTTATGCTTTTTTGAACATGCATGCCATCCTGCACGTTAGTGCCTGCATGCATATGTGTGGCTTTCGTAGGCATTAGTTCAGATTTTTAAAATGAAAAATAAAGAAATAAATAGATAAATTTTCTTTCCTGATCAACAAAAAAAGTACTGTGACATTACAATAAAGATATATATTTCTAATTTGAAAAAATATCTGTTGCTGAGATTTTGCTAGCACAGCACTACAGTCTTCAACTTCTTCCTGAATCCCACAAAATGCAAGGTGACAAAATGTTTGTTTCAGAGCTGTAAAAATATCCCAGACAAAGTCATGAATTCTCTGGAATGAAACATCCATCATTGTGTGAATGTTTTTATATAATCTTTTCAACTAAAGGCTGTCTAAGTACTCTTTAAATCTCCCAGGGTTCAAAGATCTTCATCTCTCTTGCAGGTAACAAATGTACTGTGGATATTTAGTCACAATAACAATAGAAACTATCTAAGTATAGTTCTTTTCTTTTGTTCTTTTTGTTTGTTTGTTTATGTTTTCTGACACTATAAATGTCATGTCAAGAATGAATTACTGCTGACAAGAATTGCGCTTTGAATTACTGCTGCACCACATGCCACTCACACAATAACAAAACATCAGCAGTCATCTTTGCTTAGGAGGATTTTTGGTATATAGGGCAAGTTAAGTTATTTCTGTAAAAATTCATTTTTTGCAGCTATTAACGTATTTAACATTTTTTTTTTGAGGAAAAAGATATACTGATATGCTATTTCAGTTTACTGACCTGCTGTTCTCCATCGTAGTGTGTTTTCTTTAAATTCATACTAAGAAGTCAATCATAATCTTAATGGGACTTTATACATGAATACACATAAAGATCCACATAAAGGAAATCAGAGAGTGTGTGCATGTGTGTTTCTCTGCCCATTCTATTAACCTCAGGTTTAGACTGAAAGAACATTCTCTCATTTCCCATTAAGAAAAAGGTCTCTTCCAAAATTTAAAATTGTTAGTAGTAATGTGAAAAGTAAATGTCTCCAGTTTCCTGGAGGTTGGCATTCACAACGGATATAGTCGGTATGATCTTGTTGAAATGAAAAACTTGCGTTTTTTTTAATGTATTCTAATTGACTCCAAATTATCCACTGTTTTACCAGAGAAACTGATTTATAGTTACATTATTTAAATGATGCTAAGTTGCTTTCAGGTTCCAATCTACTTGGGATGTAAATAAAATTAATGTAAATGATGACAGAAAATTTTTAATATCTTAAAAAAACACTGTGTCAAAAACTCAACAGTAAGAAGAAAACGTATCACTTTTAGATTCCTTCCAGGGGAAGTCCTGCAGGCCTCCATTCCCACAGACAACTTCCAAAACACTGACCCTCTTCCTGAGGTCAGCCTCGCCGCAAGTTCAGATAAGGGGCCACAGAAGCTGTCCCTGGCTCTAGTTTGCTACTGGTGCCAGGAGAAGCCCTTTTCCAACATCAGTACACAGAAAATTAAACACCTTATACCCTTGAGCACTCCACAGTCTCTATCCACACTGTCTATCCAAGATCACTATAAGCCAAGATGGTGTCAGGTAAATGAGTCCAGGAAAGCATTGCTGAAATCACATTAAGTAGGAGTCTGGGCTTTTAGGCTACTCCTCATGTCATTATAATTATTCCTTTATCCTTTGGAGATTCCACTGTTTGATAGGGAATTAAGGAGTATGCTGCGGAGAGAGAAAGATTCTTAGTGAAACATAGAAGCTTATCAGGGTGGCTGAAAGACGTAAAGATTTATGCGGGAAAATTTCTTTGAGAAATTTGCGAAGATTGAACAGCTAACAGCTAAAGTGAATGGGTTAGCTGTCAGAAAGCAAAGTAGACAGCAAAATTCATAAAATATATGATTGGAATCATGTGATTCTGGAGTTTCTCTCATTGTTTTCAGAACCACAGCTAAAGTCAATAGATGATGGGAAGAATTTATATGGAATATTTATGTGAAAACTGTGGTGGACTATCTCAAGATACATAGTATCACTTCTGTTTCTTACACAGCTATTGCATGACACTACAGGCTAAACAGCTTTCCTCGTTCTTGTTGACATCACTCTTGCTAAAATCACTCAGTATATGACCAGTCTTTGTCACAGGGGCATGCTCCTGCCTCACAAAGTTTCACTTGTGCACCAGGACCCTGAGGTCCTTTTCTGCAAAGCTGCTTTCTGGACAGTCAACCCCAACTTGTACCAGTATATGGGGTTATCCTGTCCCACCTGCTGTATCTGCCGCCTTCTTTGTTCAACTTCATAATATTTATGTTGCTGATTTTTCCAGTCTTTCAAGGTCCCTCTGCCAACTGAAATATCATCTACTTCTCCTAATTCAGCATCACCTGCAGACTTGCTGTGAGTGAACTCTATTCAACATTCTGGGTAGTTAATAAAAACATAAAGCCATATTAGCTTCCATATCAAACCCAAAGAATATCACTAGTAAGTAACTGTCCATCAATAGGACTTTGTCCTGCTGATCACAAACCTTGGAGCACAACAGTTCAGCCAATTTTCCACCCACCTTGGAGTCTGCCTATCCAAATCATATCTCATCAGTTTGGTGTAAGGATCTATAAGAGATTATGCTGAAGGCCTTGCTAAAAACAAGGTAAACAATGTCCCCTGCACCTACCTTATCCATGGAGCCAGTCCTCTTATCATAGAGGTCCATTTGCTGCTTATAAATCTATACTGGCTGATGCCAACTGTCTTCTAACCCTTAATGACCCTGAACATCTTCTACTCTTTGTGGGAAGATACTTTCTTCAAACCTAAAAACCTATCTTCCCACTTACCTTAAAATATACAGATATATATGCATATATATATACAAGAATTAGAAAAGTGGTTTAGTTTTTCCTTCTGATTGCTAGAAACTATATACCCAAAAGAATTGCTGCAATAAAATAATCACCAGGTTTTATATCTTTTATGTTTAACATATGATACATTTGAATTATAGTGGTTCCATGATGGCTCATTAGTTGTTATTGTCAGTTAGTCTTTAACTTTTGATACATTTTAGAATGTTTTCCAGATTTATAGGATTTACAGGACATTCCAACATGTTGCTAACACCAGAGTAAATATCAGAAGCTGCCTGCTTCTGATTAGAAATGATCTCACTTGTATCCTTGACTATCTTCCCCCACCCCCCCACTAAAATGTTCTGCAGCTACGAGCACCGTTAACTTTGGCATTCTTCTTTCTTTCCTTGTGGATATGCAGGTTGCTGATTCTGAACTTTCCATTTACTGGCATGTATCCTGTACCTATCTTGAATTCTTCTGCCATCTGTTGTTTTTCCTTCCAGTAATATGCTTGATTTATTTCCATTTATTTTTCTGTTACTTCTTTCATAATTTAATCCATGCTTGAGGTACCTGTTGCTTTATTTATATGATTCCTAACCAGTTACATCCATGGAAATTCCAGGGATTTTTTTGCAAATAGATCATTATTTTCTTGACCTTTTTTTTCTTGACACTTAAACTGTTTCTGGTCTATCCAGCTTTGGATTTTATATATATCTCAGCACCACTAGTAATAGGAAGCTTTTGTAAACATGAACTACTTTTCATTATTCTTGATTTATCTTGGCTTCTGTACAGCTGTTTGCCCAAATATTGCTGAATGAAGCATGCATTACAAGTCAAAATGAAGTTTAGAAAGACGAAGTATGAATATTTATCTTTTTGCTTCATATCTTAGAATAAGGCTACAAACATTTTTTTTAATTATTTTTAAGTCATCTATCAATGTTTGATAGAATAGCTGATTGTGTTTCAGGTCGTATTTGCTAAATGGATAGATTTAGATTTGCTTTAATGGAAACATTCAGACACTTTAGGATTAATTTATTGAAAAGTGTAGGAAGGGTATTACTCCTTTAAGTCATTATATTTATTTATCTAGGAGGTTATTTAGACTGCAAGATGGAGAAGGGTTTAAACTTCCAAGTCTAAAGGCTTTTTTCTTTTCAACCACATTGATTCGCCATTAGCCTAGCTCCAGCTCACCTTTACTAAGACCTGAACTACTCATACATTCCAGTGGAGTGGGGTCTAATCTACTGAGAAAGCATAACCAAAAGCTTGACACTAGGCATACTTATGCTGATTGCAAAATCTGGAGAAATTTTGAATCAGGTTACTCATATATTTGTTTCCTATCAAATATGTAAACAGTCTGCAAACTTGATTTTCAAAAGATGGGCGAAATGTGCAGCTTCAGAGTGCAGACATAGGAGAATGTTTTTTGGAAATGCTAATAGACATCTAATTAAAATGCCATTTTTAAAAATATAATTAATTGTATTGTAATTGTATCTTTTATGCCATCTTTGTCAGAATTGCTGCAACACTCTCAAGATGATATATTTTGCACCTATTACTACTATCACCATATTATTGCTCTTGCAATTTATTTTTCATATTTCTTGAAAGTAAATATATTATTTTTAATTTCTGCAGTTCTGTATAAATGAAATTGTTTAAATTAATAACACTTTGAATAGTGCCATATAAAACACTACGTTCTCAATCCCATTCCTTTTGGCTATAAACAGATTTTAAAAGAAAACAGTTATACAAAAAACTTTCTACAAATATTTTTTTTCTAGAGTCTACTGTCTTATTAAGAATATACTTATGTGAAAATGTACACTATTGTTCATATCACAACAGGGCCAGGGAAAAGACAAAAGCAGGACTTTATGCCTATGGGGTGTGTTGTTATAATTGTATAATACCTATAATTTTGTTCATCTGTGACTCCTACAGCCCTATCCTTGTTTCATAGTAAAAACAAATTTGTCTTTCAAATAATTAGTGCTGCTTTTTTAATACAGTGTTGTGTGTTGTTTTTTTCTTCAAACCCTCTACTGGCAGTAAAATATGTCTTACTTACAGTGACATGACTTTATGCTGATCCCCAAAAGGAAGGAAAAATTCAGATTATATATATTTCTAAATGCTTACCTTTTTTCTTTGCCACTACTTAGACCAAAAATTCTGCCTAGGAGACCACATACGTGGATCTATTTCATGTACTACGGCTGAAAGAGGAAAAAGTCTAAATATTCAGTTTAATATGCTCAAGGTACAAAGATTGAGGTGAACTTTAGGTAAAAGTGACCTTATTTAATCAATAAGTTTGCATATTAGAATCTGACAAAACAATGTGATCTTGTTCTTGAAGGGAATTTAAATACTTATGTAACCTGTCACTGCAGATGCATTATGCTGTTTTGCAATAAGTGGGCTCGCAGCAGTACTACGAACACTCTGCTCTAAGTAAGTGCTTGCCCTGCAAAGACACTAAGAACCAGCAGTGGCATTTTGATTAGTCTATATGCATCACTTTAAATGAATTGTGGTAGTTTTTTATAGTCTTATAATTTGCATCATTATTCCATTTTCTAATTCAGTGTGTGTTCAAATGTGATATTGCAAACCTTGTCTTTTGGTTTTTGAAAAGGCTTTTTGAAAAGACTGGAGTTTCAGTATATCCACTACCAGCTTCTGCCAACAGATTCTTGCAGTAGATTTTAACGTATAGAAGTTATATACATGTTAGTAAAATCTGTATCTTCTACTTAGACTCTAAAAAGTAGACTAAATTTTATGATTAACATTGTCTTTGAAATGTTTTTGTTGTTTGTTTGGGGTTTTTTTCATTGTCATTACACATCCAGTTGTAAGTAGCAATCATAAAAATGTGGCTGGAGCAAGATTTAACGACAGTACGGGTAAGGATGGCTACTTAAGAAAGCATTCTTCTTCTCGGATATTCCTCAGCCCTAAAAATCAGTTGATCCTGTTGCACCCAGGACTGAGAAATCATATTTGAAATCAATGAAATAATTAGGTGTTCAGGATTGCAATATCTAAAGTATTGTCCTAAATGGAGGTTTGGTTAATGAATGGGATAACATTGACTGAGGTACAAGAGCCAAAGCAGATAGAAGCAGCAGGTAAAAGGATCCTCCTGCCCCTAGCATGAAAGTATATAGGGTTTTTTCCTAAGAAAATGCTCTTTGTTACCCAAGGATCAGGAGTTTTTTTGGTAAAACCAGTATGTATCTGATTTGCAACTACTTCCTTTTGCCTGATTGCTTTCTGTCCCCACTTTTGTACAACAGTCTCCAGATACAACAGGAGGTGTGCAAAAAGCATTGCTCACGACACACTCAGTTCTTCTTGAGAGAGAATCAGACTCCCTGGCACCTGAGGGTGACCTAAAACACTGTGACTCCTGAGCACCCTGTAAGGTGGTGCTCCAGCTCTGGGCTGTGCACACAGAAATTTTCCTGTGCCCCAAGGGTGACCACCCACCAAGGGGCTCACAGCGAAGGGAGATGTTGCCTGCCAGGCACGTGTTCAGATGTTCTCCTGACTTGTCTCCTTCCTCTTGACCTGTCCCTCATGAAACTACATTACAGGGTCACTAACCTTCCTCTGTAATTAAAGGAGAGAGATGATTAAAACATAGTGATTCTCTATTACAGTACACTGGAAGTACTCCAGATGCCAGCATCTTTTGATTGACTTTATAGGGTGTAGTGTTTTAACCCGCCGGCAACTAAGCCCCACACAGCCTCTTTCTCACTCCCCGCCCCCGAGTGGGATGGGGGAGAGAATCAGAAGGGTAAAAGTGAGAAAACTCATGGGTTGAGATAAAGACAGTTTAATAGGTAAAACAAAAGCCGCACACACAAGCAAAGCAAAACAAGCAATTCATTCACTACTTCCCATCAGCAGACAGATGTTCAGCCATCTCCAGGAAAGCAGGGCTCCATCACACGTAACGGTGACTTGGGAAGACAAACGCCATCACTCCAAACGTCCCCTCCTTCCTTCTTCTTTGCCCAGTTTTATATGCTGAGCATGATGTCATATGGTATGGAATACCCCATTGGCCAGCTGGGTTAGCTGTCCTGGCTATGTCCTAAATGAGACCCTTTGAGCTCTCCTGGACTGCAGCGGGCTGCACCCAGAATCTCCCTCTGAGTGGGACGCCTCTCAGAGCTCACAAACTCTCAAGTCTGCGATACTTGGAAGACCATCAGGACCTGGGCTGAAACACTGCTTGGGGCTCAATCCTTCGAATGTTGAGAAATGCCAAGACTTTTAACATGAGTATTTCACGAGACTTGAGGGGAATTTTTAACAGGGACCTTTATCTAGCTTTAGGCCTTTATAAATTTATCTAGCTTTCGGCCCTTATATGTGAATTGATCTAGATCTTTTGTGTGTGTATGTGTTTGTCTGTATTGATTTAGATAACCAGTAATAAGCATAATCTGTAATCAAGTCACTTTAGTAATTGTAGTAAACTTGATTAATTCACTTTATAACTGCTAAATTAGTCAATGATTAAGTGTTGTTAAAAATCTTGTGATCTACCTTAAAACTGTGAATTAACTTTAAATTGCTACTAAACACATATAATCCCTTAGGCATAAACCGTTGACCAAGTCTGAGACTAGGGGTAGATCCAGCCACACCTAGACTCCTCTCTGAGAAGGTGTTTAGAAAACAAAGGGGTCTTCTCTGAATCTCATGACTCAATGGGAGGGTCTTCCCTACCCCTTTTGTCCTCGGTCTTTCTATAAATCATTCCAACTTAATTCTGACACGATTTTCCCTGTGTATGCTTAATCCATGTAATAAGTGATAGAGTGAACCTTGCCATCGAATTCTGTTAAGTCACCCTTTTATAAATTTATATTAAAATCACTTTTTGCTGATACCTTTGCCAGTGGTTCTTTAAGCGGCCTCAAAACCACTCATTTGCAACAGGTTGATGATCAAAGTTTCCCTCTATTTTACAAGGGAAAGATTCTAGGACATTGGTACACACCAGCCCAAATTCAGCTGTGGGGGAGACATCCCAAGATGTCATTTACATTCAGAATGTATCACCAAAGCCTGCATGTGTGGTTAAGGACTATCTAGACTCTTTTCTAGACATGTTAGAATCTAAATAAATTGGAATAAGAGAAGATAGTACAGGCCAATAAGGCAGTGAAAAGTATTTTTGAGTTATATCATCCTACTTAAAAAGAAGCACAGACAGCTAGAAATCTCTCTCTACTTTAAAAAGTAAAAGAATATTTAAGTTGGTTTAATGTTAGTGCTATATACCTACTGTAGTTTAGAATGTAATCTATTCAAATAGAAAACATTGATGTAGTTAGTATTTAGCAAAAAATTTTACATTCTTTTACTTTAACATTATTTTAGTTTTTGAGTCTACACTAAAATGTTATCAAAAATCTCTAGGTAATTGCAACCCATTAACTGCTATAAATAATTTAGCCATTTCTTTAACTAATTTCATTTGCTAAAAAGTATGGTCTGACCCACAATTATTTTTTTAAAATATTCCTATCATTTAATATTAAAAAGCTTTTATTTCAAGACTCCTATCTGATCTTTTTTAAAATGAATTCTTATAATCAAATCCTCTTGTCAATGCACATTTGATTTATGCAGGCAGAATAACTTCAGTTAAGTATTAACTGAGTTTTCTCAGCGTGCTAAAAATATCATGGGTCCTCTTGAAGTCAATTTTCCAAGTACTTTACCTCTTATGAAAGCAAGATTACTCCTTTACTTTTTGCATGATAAAATTAAATTCAATTTATTTGAGTAGGATATTCTCTTTGTTATTATGGAAAATATTATAGAAACATTTTATACTTGTAAATAGATTCTACCCTCTTTGATTTCCCATCTCATTGGATAAGCATAAGAGTAGGAATATGGAGCAGCATTTGGCACTTGTCCTGCAAACCATAACAGGTGTTTAATTATGCATTTCAAACACCCCATTGAAAGTTTCATAGCACAGGTGAGTGGGTCACACATAGAGAATTCATTAGAAAGATGCTGTTAGGGAAACCTGCATATATTGTTTTTCTTTCCTGACTTACTGCATTATACTTACTGAAAAAAGCGAAGAAAGAAAAGAAAAGCATGAAGTAGACTATTTGAAAACTAAAAGCAAATAATTGAAAATATTTTCTTTCTGCAAAATGTTCAACAGGAAAATTTGTTATTCATTGAATTCTGTATTTTTCATTACAAGTAATCTGATTTGAATAGAACTCTATAAATGTAAATGAAACAGTTATTTTTAGATTATATTGACCTTCCCTTCCCTTGTCAAAGCATGATGTGCTAACCATATAGAAACTTTCAGGATGGTACAGGAGCAGTTGATTTGGCTCAGAAGCAGTATAGAGTAGATATTAAGGAATTTTTAAGTGCAGATTCCATGAACTATCACAGTAACCTCAGCAAATACAAATAATAATATCACCTTGGGGCGTCATTGATATTAATGAAAAGGAGGGCTATGAGATTTCAGAAGTAATTTTAAATACAACATAGTAAACACCTTGTCTTTTCAAATGGGATAAAAATGCCTTTAAACCTTTGAGTACTTTGTGGAATCACTGCCTACTTGTATTGAAGTTCGATCTCGTGTCACATCAGAAGTGGTGTATTCCCCAGCTAACTAGGTAAGTAGTTATCTGACTATGCAATATGCTTTTCCTCTTCAGAGACTTCAGATGTAAGGTTGGAATCTTCTTGATATTTGATGGCTGAAATTGCATTTATAGTATTGTCATATATGCAGTAGATACACATTCAGCAAATTTATGTCAGTATACTGATCATCCTTTCTTTGACCCATATCAGGTAAAGAAAAAAGTTATGTTTCTTATTCAAAGAAACCATTACTGTACCTTGTTTTATCTCTTAAAAGTTAGAACTTGAGAATTTTAAAAACACATCCATAGTGTCAACTTCTATTTTCACACAGTGGAGAAATAATTCATAATATCTCAAGTCCTCCTTGTCAAATAGACTACAAGAAGATTTCATAACTGTTTGAGTGTTACTGGGTTTCCAGTTACTGCAGGGGTGGGTCTCAAGCTCTAGTTTCAGGAAGCAAGCAAGACCTATAGGAAATTCAGAGCAGCAGGAAGCAAGTAAAGGGATTTAATTTTTTTTTTTTTTTTTTTTTTTTTATACAGGGTAACAGCAGGTAGTAAGCATCAGACTGAAAGGACTGAGAAAAAAGAACACTCAAAACATAACAGAAAAAGCCATTTTTCATAGCTAAGAACTATGATAATAAATTAGAGGCTATTTTTGCCTTTGATTTAATTCAATTTTTCTTTCTATTGTACTTTTAGTACCCAAGCACTTAAAAGTTCAGGTAGAATTTATATAAAATTATACTAAAGCATATATAAATACTAAGTTAGTGCATGCATAAACTTGCAGGTATGGTACCTGAAATGAAATATTGAGAAAAAATATGTAACAAAGTAGAAAAAGAATTAAAATACAAAGTAACTTATGGGACACTTGTGGAATCTTTATTGTCGGACGCTGTTTCTATTGGTAAGAACATAAGAGTCATCCAGCCAAAATCTGTTACACAATCTTAACTAAAAATTGACTCTAGGTAATTTGGGTTTCATCATTTTACCACAGATAAAAAAAAAAAAAAAAAAAAAAAAAAATCAGTTGGAGGATGAATGCCCAGCAGACAGTACAATCTCCACTGCTTTTTTTCCCCTAGTTTTTTAGAATAAAACAATATTTCTGAGTAACACTGTGTGCAGTATTTGGCATGCATTTATTTGAAACTAGTTTCTTTACACAATTCAAATAATTAATTGCACTTTCATTGTTAACACAGGAAATATTAATCAACATGAGCTATTAAAAAGTGATGCAATAGTGCCAATTATGGTTGCTCTGAAAACTATGCTTACAGCACATTATGATAGATTTTTTCAAGTTTTTCCCTCCTTTATTTGTAATGTATTCTCAAACTTGAATATGCAGTTTCTCTTAGTGTTGTATTTTTTACCTCTTTTTGAGCAACAATTTCCTTCAATTTGTGCTTGTTTTGGCTGGGATAGAGTTAATTTTCTTCAGAGTAGCTAATATGGGGCTATATTTTGGATTTCTGCTGAGAATAACACACTGATGTTTTAGTTGCTGCTGAGCAGTGCTTACACAGTCAAGGCCTCTTGTGCTTCTCACACCACCCCACCAGTGGTAGGCTGGGGGTGCACAAGGAGTTGGGAGGGAGCATAGCCAGGACAGCTAACCCAGATGGCCAAAGAGATATGCCATGCCATATGATGTTGTGCTCAGCAATAAAAGCTGGGGGAAGAAGGAGGAAGGACGGGACATTCAGAGTGATGGCGTTTGTCTTCCCAAATAACCATTACGTGTGATGGAGCCCTGCTTTCCTGGAGGTGGCTGAACACCTGTCTGCCAACGGGAAGTAGTGAATGAATTCCTTGTTTTGCTTTGTTTGCGTGTGCAGCTTTTGCTTTGCCTATCAAACTGTCTTTATTTCAACCCATGAGTTTTCTCACTTTTACCCTTCCAATTCTCTCCCCCATCCCACTGCAGAGGAGTGCACAGGTGGCTGTGTGGGGCTGAGCTGCTGGCCAGGGTTAAACCATGACACTGACCATGAAGGTTTGGAGAAAGATATTGTGACGCTGAATCATAGGGAAATATTAATAACATACTAAATGAAAGTTAATTTGGAACAACCAATGAAATTATGAGGCATCTAAAACAAATGAAAATAAACCAAATCCTTTTCACAAAGGCAACTTCCCCAGGCTTTTTGAGAAGTAATATTATAAAGAGGAGAAATGTAGTGATAGCTGTTGAATTGAGTGGTGCATTCTCACTGGTTCAGAAAGCCTTGACTAGGGAAAAACCATTGTACATGAGCTTGGCCTCATTTTAATTTCTGACAGTCAGATCGTGGCAAGTAGCCTCCACAGAAAGCCCCTTGACTGAATTTTTGCATATTTTGGCCAGTGACACAAACACCTACAGGCATCATCTAAACCGTTTTGCTCTGAGAAAATGAAAAGATGCAATTTATTTATACATCCAGTCTGTGAAGGAAAGCCTTGATTCTGGAAACATGAGTTGCAGGTTGACTGCTTAACTTAGCAAAAAACTAGCTGTGACATTAGACAGAGATTGCAAACCAAAGAGATCTCATCTTGAAGGAAGAGATCATGCAGATGGAAAAGAGTGACCAGCAAACAAGTGGAATCTGTCCCTAAACCCCCCCCAGATGGGGGGGGGTGGGTGGGCAGTTTATGCCTTTTCAAATTTTATAGGTTTGCATGTTTTATCCGGCGTATGTTCAAACTTGTTCATTTTTTTTCTATAATCATCCATACTGAGATCTGAATGTAAAAGTCGCACATGAGAATTTACCTGCTGTTCATAACAAGAATTTTCCTTACTGTTGCAAAACCTAATCATTATGCTTGAATGCCACACAATGCAGAGAAGCATGTTCTTAAATACCATGTAGTGCTAGGGAAAATATCCCTTGGATATATAGTAACAAAAAGTCATCTTTTCTTTATGGTGTATTCCTGCAGCAGTGACAAATCAACACAAGTCCCAGACTTTGTCTTTTTTTGGCTCGAGGAAAAACATATTGAGGGCAGAGTAGCAGACATTCATATACAGGTTAATAATAATTAAT